>NC_044384.1:89264687-89369687 GCF_006542625.1 Nomascus leucogenys | reverse complement strand
CCTGAGGCGGCCTCAGGGCCCCTTGGACGTGGCCCCCACCTCGCTCAGGTCAGCTTCCCCAGGAGGCAGGAGGGACCCTGGGCAGAGCAAGCTTCCTGTCCTCTGTGTCTCCTCCCTGTGCAGTGGGAACATCCACTCCCCCCACACCACTTCCCATTTTCACACGGGCCACTGGGAGACTCCTCAGGCCTCAGGCTCTGAAGGAATTCTACTCACAAAGCTCTACTTTAGCGGATCCCTTTGTGTTCCCTGCTTCCTGCCTGCCAGACTAGTTTCACCCAACCCCTGCCAGGTCTCAGCAGTGGACTGAATTCACGGCAGTAACCTTGGTGACCCCTAGTGGCCTTCCCTTCTCTGGAGTAGACCTGATCTAGCCTCAGGGCCTGGCTCAGCCTCAACACCTAAATGAGACCTCAGGCTCCCCACCGTCCCACAGATGGTCCCCCAGTGCCATCACCGGCCTTCAAAGGTTTCCACCATCTAGAGGAGAAGCCACTTGGGGCACCTGTGGCTGGGCTGGACGGTGCCCTCAAGAGCTGACTGCAGTCTGGAATCTTGCCCTCTGCAGCCAGAAGGAGAGACAGCCCTTGTCCACGCCTATTTAATCCATTCATTTACCCACCCAATGGCTGTGGAGCCCAGCCTATGGTACAGTTACTGTTTGGTGCTGGAGATAGACAGTTTAGCAAACCACAACCCAGCCTACCTTCCTGGAGATTAAAATCCAATGGGAAATCAGACATTGATCAAAAATTTACACAAACATGGAAAACAACATCTGGAATTGATGGAGACAGAGTGGTCCCCAACACCTGCACGCATTCGTCCTTGCTGGGGAGGGCAGGGTACGCTTGAGTTGAGGCCTGAAGGCTGCAGAGGGCAGGAGGTGAGCCTCCAAAAGGTGTAGCAGGGTTTGCTTTTGGGGTGGGGCATGCATCGGAGGGGGCAGGATGGAGGTGGGGTGAGCAGCTAGGGAGCCAGGGCAGATGTCGGGTGGGAAGTGATGCTGCCAGGGCAGTGTGGCGCAGATGGGGGAGAGCAGACACATTTGCCATCTCTGCAGAGCCACTTTCCCTCCTGAGATGAGCCAGGTGGCAGCAGGCTCTGGTCCTGACCTCCGGCATGAATGCGGCCTAAGCTCTGCCATGGCTCCCCCTCGCTGGCTGTCACTGGCCTTTGCTCTGCTGATTTTTCCAAGGTCACTGCCTGTGGATGGGGGGGACCCTGAGCTGACGATGCTGCCCAGGCAGTGGTCCTAGGCCATGGGGCCCTGCCGTGGCTTCCCCCGATGAGTCAGCCCTCCTTCGGCCGACTCCTGTGCACCCCTTTGCAGTAAGGCCTTTTGCTTTTCTACGCTGCTCCAGACAGGCACTGTGCATTCAGCCCTGCCATTCCCACTCAACCCTGCCCACTTGGCCTGAGAAAGAGCCTCCCCCTCCTGTGTTGAGTGGGGTGGGGAGGGAGCAGCCAAGCCAGGGCCTCGGTAGGCAGAGCTTGACATCAGGATGGGACCCTTGCTCTCTCCCTCCCTCCTTCCTGCCATCTGGAGTCTGCAGAGCCTCCCAGGGAATGGGTGGGCTGCTCAGGTCGGGGGTTCTTCATCAGGAAGAAGTTGCCCCCTGGGGACTTTGGCTATGTCTGGAGATACTTTTGGTTGTCACAACTTCGGTGGTACCATTGGCATCTAGTGGGGAGAGTCCAGGACAGCCCCTCACAACTAAGATGGTTCCAGCCCCAAGTGTTAGTAGTGCCAAGCGTGAGAAGCCCCACCCCCAGGGAGCCCCGCCCAGCCTTGGGGGGCTTGGTTTTGTCATTCCTGTGATTCCTCTGCACTCACGTTGGCCCCTCTGGGGCTGAGAGCAGGAGTCCACTATTTTTCTATCTTTCATAAAAATTTGCTGTGGAAAACAGTGTGAAGATTCCTTAAAGAAGTAGAAGTAGAACGACCATTTGATCCAGCAATCCCACTGCTGGGTATCTACCCAGAGGAAACGAAGTCATTATACGAAAGAGATACCTGCACACGCATGTTTATAGCAGCACAATTCGCAATTGCAAAAATGTGCAACCAGCCCAGACGCCCGTCAATCAACAAGCGGATAAAGAAACTGTGGGATATATATATACTATGGAATACTACTGAGCCATGAAAAGGAAAGAAGTAAAGAAGTAATGGCATTTGTAGCAACCTGGATGAGACTGGAGACTATTATTCTAAGTGAAGTAACTCAGGAATGGAAAACCAAACATCGTATGTTCTCACTCATGAGTGGGAGCTAAGCTATGAGGATGCAAAGGCATAAGAATGATACAACGGAATCTGGGGACTCAAGGGGAAAGGGTGGGAAGGGGGTGAGGGATGAAAGACTACAAGTTGGGTGCAGTGTATACTGCTCGGGTGATGGGTGAACCAAAATCTCACAAATCATCACTAAGGAACTTACTCATATAAGCAAACACCACCTGTTCCCCAATAACCTATGGAAATAAAAAAAATTAAAAACAAAACAAAACAATACAAAGATGTATTGTTTTTACCGATCACACAACCAGGAAATAAAAACTAAAAAATCTAAAAATACCAGCATCACCCAGGACTGGTGGGAGTATAAGGGAAACAGATACTGCTCGAGGTTGCTTGGGCTACTTAATCCTTGGCATCTAATTTGGTCGCACCTAATAAAAATAAGCATGTTTTTAAATCTCAGATCCCACTTTGGAGAAATGCACATTGAAGCATTTTATGTAGTGACAAAAAACAACCTCAACATTCACAAACAGGAGAAATGATTGAATAGATTCTGGACATCCATAAGCAAAAAATTTCTGGTGGGCAGTGGCTGCGCTTTAGGAATACTCAGGAGAATACGAATTGAGAGGTGCAAGAAGAGCTCATGTCAGGGGGACAGAGTCAAGACCGGGGCAGCTGCAGCCTAGTGTGGTCCCTGCTGTCATGGGGGCGACAAGGGGGCAGCTTCCCCCCGCTTTGGGCAGGTTCCTAAGCAGGAGTTCCACCTGCCCAGTGGACACAGTCTTTGGGGTGGATGGAAAACAACCCAGGGAGAAGGGCCCGGCGCGTGTGCAGGCTCTGAGGAAGCATCTGCAGAGAATGCTTCCTGGTTTGCCCTGGAGCCCCTCGGACCAGGCGCAGCCGGGGAGGGGGTGGGCAGTAACCGCTCTTCTGAGTTCCCTTGGGTGCCCTGGGTCCCCAGCTCACATTCATCCGGCCTTTGTACTTCACTATCTCTGGGGGAAGAATGTCGGTGGCAGCCGGACCATCATCGTGAGCTTTAAACATAAGAAATGGCAAATCCTGGGGTCACTGCCCTGGCGGCACCGAGAAGAGACATGAAAGAGAACATTCCCCATTCCCGCACTGTGGCCGGAAATAGGCCAGGGTTGGCCACGCTAACGAGCCTGGGAGTCTGCCCAGCACCCAGACCTCAGCTATCCACGGGCTCTCCCAGAACTGAGTGACCCCTTCTCACAGCACACAGGCCAGGGAGTGGGTGGTGCCAGGGGAGGTGGGGAGCCACGTGCTGCCTCGGACCCTGGGCACCCAAGGGTACGGTGAGCCCCCGGAGAGCCTGGCTGGAGGACAGGCGCTTTGCAGCTGTGTCCCCTCGCTCTGCTGTGCAGCCTCTCCACACTTGGTTCCTGCATTTCCCAAAGCGATAATATCCTAGCAACCTCTCCAAGCAGCTGAGTGCAGAGTTGTTTAGGCTGGGTTGCAGGGAGTTGGGGAATGCAGCGAAGCTGGGGTTGTTCAGAACTTCCCAAAGTCCAGCCAGGGGCGGCGTGGCCTGGAAGCAGACAGGCTGACGTTTTAGGGACATGACATCTAAACTTTCAGCACACCCTGGGTGCTTGGGCCGGGGAGTCTGACTGTCTCTGCAGAGCCTGAAAATTCCCTGAGTCCAAGAACACGGCTTTGAGGTTCCGCCTCCCCGGGCTCCAGGCCCTGGGCACCTCTACGGCTTTGAGCTCTGAGCCGCTGCTGCCTCCCTGGGAAATGTGTGTGTTGAGGGATGCTTAAGGTAGCTCAGAAAAAGAAGCAAAAGCTCAGGAATATCCTTAAGTGCAGTCTCTAAATCGGGGCCCGGCACATAGGAGGTGCTCCGTATTGGTTGAAGGAAAAGGGATGTGTGCCTTTAATAATGATGGTGATCAGGATTCTGACATGGCTCTTTTCTGTTGTTTTACTGTCATTACTATTTTGAAAAGATCCGGGGATAATGCCAAAAAAAAAAAAAAAAAAAAAAAAGGAGCAAAAAAATCTGAAACCATCAGTCATCTGAAAGTCACATCCATCCTTGAAAGTTAAAATAAAACAGAGATAGGACAGAGGCCGGGCGGAGACCAGGTCCCCGGGGAGCGCCACGGCATGATGACATCACCCACCCCACCCCACGGGGGACTCTAACGTCCAATTAGCTCTATAATACATTCAGTGTTTTACATTTGTTTTTGAATAGGTAGTGCCCATGCTTGAAATTCAGAAGACATAAAAAAGCAATTTAAGGCCGGGCGCGGTGGCTTACGCCTGTAATCCCAGCACTTTGGGAGGCCGAAGCAGGTGGATCATGAGGTCAGGAGTTTGAGACCAGCCTGACCAACATGGTGAAACCCAGTCTCTACTAAAAATACAAAAATTAGCCAGGCATGATGGTGCTTGCCTGTAATCCCAGCTACTTGGGAGGCTGAGGCAGGAGAATTATTTCAACCTGGGAGACGGAGGTTGCAGTGAGCCTAGATCATGCCACTGCACTCCAGGCTGGGCCACAGAGTGAGACTCTGTCTCAGAAAAAAAAAAAAAAAGCTATTTAATAGAAAAGAGAAACAGAAGAAGGTGACCAGGGATCTCTGAGAAGGGTACGCCTGGGTGGCCGGTCAGCAGATGAAATGCTCATTAGTAATTAGGGGAGGCCAATTCATACGATAAGCACATTCCATTTTGTACCAAAAAGACTGACCAAAAAGATGGCTGAAAGGTCACGAGTCTGCCCTTATCAATGCCTGACTATAGTGCTGGGAAGCACACCTGGAGCTCCTATCTGTGGAGTGGGGTGGAGGGATCTGGGTCCATTGGAATCACACTTTGGAAGGCAAATAGGTACCACTGGGCTGTAAGTAGCCACGTGGCCTGCGACCCGGTGAGTCCCCGGAACATGCTGTCATGGCAAGGCTGTTCTCTGTTTCTAACAGCAAAATCTTGGGATCAACCAAGTGGGAGAAGGCTGGATACACAGCCTTGGTCATGCTGTTGAGGGTACTATGCAGCCAGGACGATGAGTGAATTACTGGTGCAGCCAAAACTTGAATGAATGTCGGTAACAGGGGGTCAGGTTAAACAAAGCAAAACAAAAAACTAAACAACAGAAAAAAACACTTGGTAGGCCGGGCATGGTGGTTCATGCCTGTAATCCCAGCACTTTGGGAGGCCAAGGCTGGTGGATCACCTGAGGTCAGGAGTTCGAGACCGGTCTGGCCAACATGGTGAAACCCCATCTCTACTAAAAATACAAAAATTAGCCAGGTGTGGTGACACGCACCTGTAGTCCCAGCTACTCAGGAGGCTGAGGCAGGAGAATAGCTCGAACCTGGGAGGCAGAGGCTCCAGTGTGCTGAGATGGTGCCACTGCACTCCAGCCTGGGCAACAGAGCAAGACTTTGTCTCAAAAGAAATAAAATAAGAAGACAGCACATGGTATATTTCCATTTATATACAATTCAAAAGTTTGCAATTAACTTTACTGCCTAGGGATACAGATACACATGGGGTAACTACAAATGTTTCACCACCAGGTTGAACATTTAATGGACGGTTGGAGGCCCTTGGAGCTCTTTCTTTTCTACCTGGCATGGTGGACTGGCAACGTTTGATGGGGTCCCTGAGTACCTGACGAGCAGAGAATGTCCACAAACCCTAGACAGACACGTACCCCAAGCTAGAAAAAACTCTTGCAGTTCTAAGCCACTGCAATTTGCGGGCTGTTTTGTGAGTGCTGCATAATCTACCCCAGATTCACTGGCGCTTGGTTTTATCAATTCATAAAAGCTCTTATTCATTAGAGAAATTAGCCCTCAATCTATGCTATGAGTGGCTGATATTTTACATAGTTATTTTCTTTTGACATTGCAGAATCCCTTGCCATTAATATATGACAATTTTTATATAGTCAAATTTATCCATTTTTGTGTCATGGATTTTTTTTATATGTATAGGAAAAATTGACCCTTTTTTTCCTTTTCTTTCTATGGCTTTATTGAGCAATAACTTAAATATTATAAAATTCACCAATTTAAAGTACACATTCATAGAGTTGCACAAAGTGACCACAGTCTAATTTTAGACAATTCCATCACCCCAAAAAGACACCCCATAGCCCTTATAGTCACTCCCCATCCTCCCCTTTCTCTACCCCTAGGCAATCATTTATGCAATCTATTTTCTGCCTCTACAGATTTGCCTATTCTGGAATAAAGGGAGTTACACCATTTGTGCTCTTCGATAACTGGCTTCTTTTCACTTAGCCAATGATTTTGAGCTTCATCCATGTTGCAACGTGTCATCAGCACTCCAGTTTTTTATGGCTGAATAATATTCCACTTTATCAGTTGACAGACATCTGGATTGTTTCTGCTTTTGGAGTATTATGAATAATGCTGTTACGCATATTCATGTACAGGTTTTTCTGTAGTCGTATGTTGTCATTTCTCTTGGGTATCAAAATTATTGGATCATACAGTAACTCTATGTTTACCATTTTGAGGAACTGCCAAACTGTTTTAAAAAGTGGTTGCATCATTTTCCATTCCCACCAGCAATGAATGGGGGTTCTAATATCTCTACATCTCTGCCAACACTTGTTTTTGTCTGTCTTTTTCATTTAAGCCATCCTAGTGGATGTGAAGTGGTATCATCTCATTGTGGTTTTGACTTGGATTTCTCTAAAAACTCATGATGTTAGGCATCTATAATGTGCTTACTGGCATTTTGTATATCTTCTTAGGAGAAATGTCTATTCAAATATAATGTCTCTTCAATTGCCCATTTCTAGGTTGGATGATTTATCTTTTTATTGTTGAGGTGTAAGAGATCTTTGTATATTCTAGAAATGACTCGCTTATCAGATGTATGACTTAACATTTTGTTCTCCCACTCTGTAGGGTGTGTTTTCACTTTCTTGATGGTATCGTTTGCAGCATAAAAGTTTTTAATTTTGATGAAGTCCAATTTATCTGTTTGCGTTTTCCTACTTGTGCTTTTGCTGTTGTATCTAAGAAGGGTTTGCCTAGACCAAAATTTACTTAGATTTTTTCTTTCTTTCTTTCTTTCTTTCTTTCTTTCTTTCTTTCTTTCTTTCTTTCTTTCTCTTTCTTTTCTTTCTTTCCTTCTCTTTCTTTCTTTCTTTCTTTCTCCTTTCTTTCTTTCTTTCTTTCGCCTTTCTTTCTTTCTTTCTTTCTTTCTTCTTTTTCTTCTTTCTTTCTCCTTCCTTCCTTCCCCCCCTCCCTCCTTCTTTCTTTCTTTCTTTCTTTCTTTCTTTCTTTCTTTCTTTCTTTCTTTCTCGCTTTCCTTCTTTCTTTCCTTCTTTCCTTCTTTCTTTCTCTTTTTTTTGACACAGAGTCTTGCTCTGTCACCCAGGCTGGAATGCAGTGGCATGATCTCAGCTCACTGCAAACTCCACCTCCCGAATTCAAGCAATTCTTGTGCCTCAGCCTCCGGAGTAGCTGGGATTACAGGTATGTGCCACCACACCTGGCTAATTTTTGTATTTTTAGTACAGACAGGGTTTCACCATGTTGCCCAGGCTGGTCTCGAACTCCTGACCTCAGGTGATCCTCCCAAAGTGCTGGGATGACAGGCGTGGCCACACTGCCTAGCCTACTCTTAGATTTTCTTATAGGAGTTTTGTAATTTCAACCTTTACATTTAGATCTGTGATCTAAGGAAGGGGTCCAGCTTCCTTCTTTTGCACATGGATGTCCGACTCTTGAGCATCATTTGTTGGAGAGACATCCCTCCCTCATTACACCATGTCAGGAAGGCAGTCTCTGCATGCAGTCTGACTAGGCCCAGCCACCTAAGAAAGGGCTGTGGGACTGGCACACTTTCTCATCAAGTAGTCGAGTCCTCGCAGTCAGCCCTGGGCTTGCTGCTTGTGTGGGAATAGATTCCCCATTCCAGAATCAATGCATCCTCCTTTGTCCTGTTAACTGTGTGCATCATCCGGCACCTGGCCAACCCCATCTGTCCCCTGTGGAGAGGGAACCGGGTCCTTCTACCCCAGCACAAGAAAGGTGCCTGCAGGCTGACTGCCCTGCATCGGCTGCTGAGAGGGACCCATTGGGCCACGAGGGGCCAATGCCTACCACTGACCAGTCTTGCTCCATCCCTTTTCCATGTGAGTGAAATGTTTTCCCTCCATTGCCTGACTGCCTTGTGATTTTCTTGGTGACTCTGATACCAAGATGCAGTCGGCAGCAGCGCTCCAACTTCTGCGCCTGGTGATGAACAACAGCTCCCACCTGCTTGACCAACAGCTTTGGTGCCCTTGTCAGAAATCAACTGGCTGTCAATCTGAGGGTTTATTTCTGACTCTATTTTGTTCTATTCCTCTATGTCCATCTTCATGCCGGTGCCAGTCTTGGTTATTGCAGCTTGTAGCAAGTTCGATGTTCTAATCAAGTCCTCACAGTCAGCGCTGGGTTTGCTGCCTTGTATGGAAATAGATTCCCCAGTCCAGAATCAATGCATCCTCCTTTGTCCTGTTAACTGTGGGCATCATCCGGTACCTGGCCAACCCCACTGCTATATCTGTCCCCTGTGGAGAGGGAACCATTGGAAGTGTGGCCCCTCCAACGTTTTCTTTTTCAAGATCACTTTGGTTATTCTGGGTCCACATGACTATTAGAATCATGGCTGGGCGTAGTGGCTCACGCCTGTAATCCCAGCACTTTGGGAGGCCAAGGCTGGTGGATCACCAGGAGTTCGAGACCAGCCTGGCCAACATGGTGAAACCCCATCTCTACTAAAAATACAAAAATTAGCTGGGCGTGGTGGCAGGCACCTGTAATCCCAGCTACTCGGGAGGCTGAAGCAGGATAATTGCTTGAACCCGGGAGGTGGAGGTTGCAGTGAGCTGAGATCATGCAACTGTACTTCAGCCTGGGTGACAGAGTGAAACTCTGTCTCAAAAAAAAAAAAAAAAAAAAAAGGAAAAAGAAAGAAGGAAAAGATCACCTTGGCAATTTCTGCAATAAGAAAAAACTCAGCTTGGATTTTGATAGAGATTGCTTTGAATCTGAAGATTAATTTGAGGAGTATCGCTTTCTCAGCAATGCTATTTTATGATGCAGGAACAAGGAATATCTTTTCATTCATTGTAATCTTTGATTTCTTTCATTTCAATAATGCTTTGCAGTTTTTAATGTACAAGTACTGTATTTCTTTGTTAAGTTTATTCTTGAGTGTTTTATTCTTTTTGCTGCTATTACAAATGGGGTTGTTTTCTTTTTCTTTTTTTTCCATTGGATTTTTTTATTATTGTATAAATTGACAAATAAAATTGTGTATATTTATGGTACACAACATGATGTTTTGAAATATGGATACACTGTGGAATGGCTAAATCAAGCTAATTCACCTATGCCTTGCCTCACATGCTGGGATTTTTTTAAATGTTATTTTTAGATAGATAGTTCATTGCCAGTGTGTAGAAATACAATTAATTTTTGTACATTGATCTTGCTTCCAGCTACATTGATGGACTCGTTTATTAGTTTGAAGAGTTATTTCAGTGGGTTTCTTAGGATTTTCTACATAAAAGATCATGTCATCTGCAAATACAGACAGTTTTTACTTCCTTTCCAATCTGGATGTCTTTTATTTCGTTGTCTTGCCTAATCGTCCTGGCTAGAACTTCCAGTACAATGTTGAATGGAAGGGTGAGAGCAGACATCCTTGTCTTGTTCTTGATCTTAGGAGGAAGGCGTTTGTTCTTTTTTCATTAAGTATGGTGTCAGATACGAATTTCATAGATGGCTCTAATCAGGTTGAGGAAGTTCTCTTTTGCTCCTGGCTTATTGATTCTGAGTATTTTATCACGAAAGCATGTTAGATTATGTTCAATGCTTTTTCTACGTCTATCAATCGCTCTGTAGTATTTAGTAATATTTTATTTTAGAAATTTGTAATTTTCTTAAGAGATTGGCTGGTCCTTTTTAAACTTTTTGTCCTCTCTTTATTGAATTTGGTATCAGTGTTACACTAGCTTTTTCTAAAGACTTTTGAAACTCTTCTACTTTTTCCATGCCTTGAAACAGCTTACATGGTATTAAAATCTTCTGTTCCCTCAAATGACAATGGAGTTCCCATGTGAAATTACTGGCCTGGTGATGTTTTGTCCTGGGATAGGGGAATTAAGAACTTTTTTCTTTTTTTAATGGTGATGGAGTTGTTCTTTTTTCTGTCTCTTCTAGAGTTAAGTTTTATGACTTACTTCTTTTTTTTCCAGGAAGAATTGCTTTCATCTGAGTTTACAAACTTATTTGCATAGAGCCGATCAAAGCATTCTCCTGTGATCCTCTTATCTCTCTGTGTCTGTTGCTATCTCTCTATTTGTATTCTCTTACTCTGTGTATGCCTGTGTATGCATTCATCTGCTTTTCCTCTTGATTACTTTAGCCAGTTTAGCTGCTTTTTTTTTTTTTCCCCCTAGAAACAGTCAGCAGGGCTGAACCTTAGTGGAACAGCACTGCAGTTTGAGACTCCTCCTGTCCATGTCTGTTTCCTTCCTTCTCTCCTTCCATGTGGGTCGCCTCTGCATTGTGGCCTGAAGCCTCTTGCACGCTCTCCTGCTTCCTCCCCCAAAAACCTCTTTACTGTCAGAGCCTGTCTTTGCATCTGGCCCTTGGCAGGCCCAGGCGAGGCCCTAACGCTTCCAGCTGCAGGTGGAGAATGGACTGGAAGGGGTGGGAATGCAGGTCGGGGTCACTGGCCTGGCTGCAGCCGCCTGGGAGGTAGAGAAGCTGGGGCTGGGAGGCGCGTGCTGTGGAGGAATGAGTTGAAGAGCTGCTTAGAGTCAGCAGGGCTTTTGGGATCAAATTGCACGGCTTGCATTTTGCCATTTATTGCCTTAAACACCCCTTCCCAGGATCACAGGGATCAGGCGAAGCTGCAAAACTGAAGACAGAGTTGAAATGTTGATCTACAGTCTCTCAACTGTGTCCTAAGACCCTGGTCAGACCTCAACAAGGTCTTGCATGAGAGAGAAACGAATGGGGCTCTAAGAGCTGCAGGCAAATGTTCCTGAAAGAGCCTGGAAGGGCCAGGACCCCCGCTGGCCCTGCTGGCAGAGGCTAGGGGGCAGCGGTCTGCTGCTGGGAAAGCCACCGGAGGGTCTGGCTGGCTCTGATGTGGCCTGGACAAGGTACCTGGACCCAGGGTGCTGACCTGGGGAGACTGGTGGCCAGTAGCCCTCCTTCCCCTAAAATTCTAAGAGAAGAAAAAATCCAGCAGAAACAACACATTTCTGATTTTGTGGTCGTTTGTCTTCTTTGGCTGTCGTGCACATTGTTTCTTCTAGGAAATAGAATCGGATGGAAATGGGGGGACCCCAGTGGGCACCCCAGTCACTTGGACTTCAAGCCACGTGGCAGAGGAGGGACCTGGCCACCACAGCCCTCATCAGGGTCCTTTCCACAGGTGAGTGAGGCTCTAAACACACATGGAGTTGTGGCGTGAGAAGCAAGAGGTGGACGGGGAGGGGGCATCTCCATCAGGTGACCTTGACTCCGAGGACCCCACCCTGTGCAGATGGGTGGGGAGCATTGTGGGCAGAGGGCCCCACAGCTCAGGCCAGGTGTGCCAGCTGAGAGCACAGCTGGTCTGGAAGTCAAGGTTGAAGGACGTGACTAACTGGCATCAAGTCCTTCATCCAGGGACAGGGAGCAGGACAGGAAGGCTGCGGCCAGGGTTGTCAGAGGGGCTCCCAGAGGACATGGCAGTGACCGGGGATACTGGGCCACAAGGAAGGGCAACTCCAGGGACCATGTCCTGGGCTACCTTAGTTGGCCTATGTCCTTGGGTACCTGGAGACCCTGCTCCGCCTGGGCACTGATCCCTGAGCCTCCTTCCTGCTGAATGCCAAGACCAGAGGAAGCAGGGACTGCAGGAGAGTCAGACGGCCCCATTCCCAGCAACTGGGACCCTGCAGGCATCTCTGTCCCAGGCAGCTGCGCCAGCCCTGAGAGGCGCATAAAACAATGCATGAAGCCAGGCAGGCTTCACGAAATGGGCATTTGATGAGCCCCAGGCCAGTCACAAGCCATCCTCAGAGGCTCAGCCGCCTGCACTGGGTGGCTCAAGACAGCCCCATGCAGGGGCCAGGGTTGGGGGTGGGGGTAGGCCACACCCAGAGTGTTCCCTCCTGTGGCCCCACCTCCCCACCCCACTCTAACCACTGGGCAGATGAGGCCTGGCTCTCTCTGCCTCTGGGTGCTCAGATCCCTGCTCCAGGGCTTTGGACCACAGAAGGAGGTGATAACAAGGGTCATAAAGTCATGGCGGGTTAGCTCTTCCAGACCACACAGTGCATGGCAATCCCCTGCCCCTCAGTGCTGGGATGAGGCGCTGTGGGCATCAGGGCCTCTGATGCACAGGGTCTCTGCCCTTGCAAGGCTCCCATGTGGCAGGGGCAAGTTTGGGGGAGACAGCAGCAAATAGATGGATAATAGGATGGGGCTATGAAGGAAGACCAGGTGGCTCCTGGGGAAGGGGCTGTACCCCAGGGGCTTTTCAGAGCTGGCGCTGGAACCGAGGCCTGAAGGGGTCTGGGGGATGTCAGGGAAGAGGAAACCGCAGTGCCATGAGGCCGAGGCAGGTGTGTGTGCAGCTGCCACTGTGGAGGCAGTGGCGGCCTACAGAGAGAAGCCAAGACTGGAGGTCAGGGAGACTCCTGCCGGGGGACCTGGATCTAGGCTCCTGAGAGGCCCACAGGCCGCCAAGTTGGCATCCAAAAAATGCCGTTGTTGTTTAAGCTGGTTCCAGTTGGTGTCTGAGAAGGGCAATGAAGAGAATATTGACTGGGATGAGGGGCCGGGGTCCCTGGGAGTTTGGTGGCCGAGATGGCCAGGTGAGTCCTCATCTCATCTGGCCAGCCCATGGACTCAGGAAGACACTGGCCTGGGACGTGGCCTGTGCTGGCTGGTTGCCTGCCAGAGTGCCTGGAGGGAAGGGCCTGCTGATCTTGGGTGACAGGCTGTGTGTGCTGCAGATAGGGTGAGGCCGCTGCTGATGGGGCTGTCACTGGAGGGGGTCTCTGGAACTCCCACCCCCATTCCAGCTTGGAGTACGATTGTCCCCGATGAGAACCCAGGCTGGCCCAGAGGAAGCTGGGAAGGGGCTGCCTCCACTCTGAGATTCCCCCCAGTGGGCGCAATGGGGGCTCTGTGCAGGTTCACACGGCTCTTCCTGGCTCCCTCCTTAGCAGAACAGCAAAGTGGTCATGGAGCATGAGCTTTGGAGGCACTGGAGCCAGGGGTTCAAATCCTGCACCCCCAGAACTACCAGATGGTACCCTGGGAATATGCCTTTGACCATTCTGAGTCTCATTTGTCTCCTCTGCAATAGGGGGCTCTAGGGATAGGCTACCTAGGTCCAACCTCAGGACAGTCCCTTCCTGGCTGGGTGACCTTGGATCAGAGAAAGCAGGGGTTGCATTGTCCCCTGCCCTCCTGTGAGCATTAAGTGTGTCAATACACAAAAAATGCTCAGGGCTGTGTCTGGCTCATGGTAAGAGTGCAGTTGATTGTAGCTGAGATCATTAGTTCATGGAGTGAGATGCCTGCTGTGATCAGTAACTCTAAAATGGCAATGGCTTTCACACAGTAAGATTCTTTGTCTCTCATGTCACAATCCAATGGAGGCAGGTGGTAAGGAGGGGACTCTGCTCCACACAGTCATTCAGGGATCCAGCTCCCTTCCAGCTTCTGGCTCTCTTAGAGGGCTGAGTCCTCCCTGAGTCCTCTGTAAATGAGGGAAGAGGCAGACGTGAAGGATGACAGGGGGCTTCCCATGGGTCATACCCAAACCATTTCCACCCACATGCTACAGCCACACTAACTGCCAGGGGCTGGGACACGCAGGTTAGTGTGTGCCCAAGAGGAGAGAGGCCAGAGTCTTTGGAACAAACAAACAAACAACAAACAAACAGATGGTCTCTGTCATAGCTACTTTCACTCTTTTTATCTCCTACAGCTGCTGGGAACACTGAGAAGGAGGATGGGTGTGCAGTACACAGGAGGGCCTGGAACACGTGAGTTATGGTCACAGTTGTGTCAACACTGACTTTGAAGTCCCCGATTGCAGTTACAAGAGTGACCTCAGACCTCACAGAGCTCCTCATGCTGGCTCTTCTCATGAGTAATAGCAGAATTTTCTCCTCGGGCAGTATGTGGATGTCACTAACCATTTCTTTTAAACCCCTTAATCTTCCTTAATCTTATTGTTCCTTAGTGGGAAGGCTCCAAACATTTTTTTCATATTAAAAAAAAAAAAGCTAGGCTGAGTATGGTGGCTCACGCGTGTAAACCCAGCACTTTGGCAGGCTAAGGAGGGAGGATCGCTTGAGCGCAGGAGTTCAGGACCAGCCTGGCCAACATGGCTAAAGCCCGTCTCTACAAAAACTACAAAAATTAGCTGGGTGTAGTGGCATGCGCCTGTGGTCCCAGCTACTTGGGAGGCTGAGGCAGGAAGATCACCTGAGCCCAGGAGGTTGAGGCTGCAGTGAGCCATGATGTCACCACTGCACTCCAGCCCGGGTGACAGAATGAGACCTAGCCTCAATTTAAAAAAAAAAAAAAAAAAAAAAAAGGCTGACAAGTTTCTTCAACAGCCTAACAGCCTTCTTTTTATACCTCTGAATTTCCAACAGATCATTCCCTGTTGGGACGAAGGGCAGGATCCTGCTGGGTGTTGAGGAAGTGAAGGCAAACAATGTCTCCTGGGGTCTGATGCCTGCTGCAGCCACCCCTGGTGACAGGTGTGAGCTCTGCAGGACCAAAGCCCAACCAAGCCAACGTCTTGCCCTCCTTCCTCCTCCTTCCCACCTCACTACAGGAGGGAGGGGAGCAGGTTCCTGAACCGGGCTCTGCATTCACGTCACTAGAGGCACTTGTTAAAATGCCGATCTTCAGACCCCACCCCCACGCACAGGTGCACTGAGGCTGAATGTCTGGCGGGAGAGCCGAGGAATCTGACTTTGCAGAAGGGGCTCCCAGGAGATGCTGACAGCCTGTGCTGCCTGGCATTTGGGAATCCTGGCTGCAGGGGTTAGCAAAGCAGGACAGGCACATCTCTGTCTCTGGGAAGCTGGCAGTGTGACAGGTGGGAGAGAGATGGACCCAAATCAGAAGCATCGCCAGGAACAAGGTGATGGTAATGGCCCTGTGCCTCCACCACGGCGCGGTGCTGGGGCTGGTCTACGTGCTTTCCAGACATTGCATCTGTGGCTTCCGTTTTACAGATGGGGAGACTGAGACTCCTGAAGTTTAGTCATTTGATCCAGTTACCCACAGAAGTGGAGCTGAGTTTGAGTCCAGAAGTCCCTGGACGTCCCGTGTCCTGAGCTTAGGATACTGATGCTAGGATTTGCCGAAGGAGGGGCTGACGTCGAAGGCTTGGCCGTCCGTGCCTGTCTCCTGACGGGCCTGTATGCGTAGGCTACCTGCCCAAGCCGAGGAGCCAGACCCCCCACACAGGTCCTCCTGAGAGGCCCTGCTGATCCCAGATGCAGTTTTCTAAAACATGGAAGTGGAATTCACATGACGAAATTAATCAGTTTACAGTGCACAGTTCCACAGCGCTCAGCGCAACCACAATGCTGTGCAAACACCACCTTTATCTAAGTTCCAAAATATCTTCACCACCCTAAAGGAACTCCCTTCCCGATCAAGTAATCACTTCCCATCCCACCCCTCAACCCCACACACTGACAACCAACACTGTGAGTCCTGTCTCTGTGGATTTGCCTGTTCCAGACTTTTTTTTTTTCTTTTTTTCTGTTTCTGAGATGGAGTCTTGCTCTGTCACCCAGGCTGGAGTGCAATGATGCAATCTTGCCTCATTGTAACCTCCACCTCCTGGGTTCAAGCAATTCTCCTGCCTCAGCTTCCCAAGTAGCTGGGACTACAGGCATGTGTCACCATGCCCAGCTAATTTTTGTATTTTTTTTAGTAGAGATGGGGTTTCACCACGTTGGTCAGGCTGGTCTCGAACTCCTGACCTTGTGATCGGCCCGCCTGGGCCTCCCAAAGTGCTGAGATTACAGGAGTGAGCCACCACGCCCGACCACCTTTTTTCTTTTTTTGAGATGGAGTCTTGCTCTGTCACCCAGGCTGGAGTGCAGTGGCACGATCTTGGCTTACTGCAACCTCCACATCCCAGGTTCAAGTGTTTCTCCTGCCTCAGCCTCCCGAGCAGCTGGGATTACAGGCACGTGCCACACACCCAGCTAATTTTTTGTGTATTTCACACAAATGAAAGCATGTAATATGTGGCGTTTTGTGTCTGGCTCCTTTCTGCACACTAGTTCCTGTTCCTGGGGCATCCATCGTACAGCAGCTATCAGGGCTTCATTCCTTTTTGTGGTTTCCCACATACACTCTCTACAGAGCGGGAAGCCACACTGAGGGGACACCACTTAGTGGGGAGTGAGGACCCTGTAGGCTGACTGCTGGCCCCCGGGAAGGGACCTCGGCTTTCCTTAGGACTTCTCTTCTGCGGTCCTGCGGCTACTCTCCTGCGTCCTCCTGCCCGCCCCCAGGTGAGTGTTGGGCGCAGGAAACCACAAATGCATCTCGGATGTTGAGGACAGACAGAGGCAGCAAATGGATCACTGCAAGCCGCAAGCTGGGGCTCCATCTCCTTCCTCCCCCTCCAGCCCCAGGAGTCAGTGCAGATGCCAGCAATTTGGCCTTTTATAAATAGCTTTTGTTTGGACTTTGAGAGCACTGCCGGGGTGGACTGCGCCAGGCTCCGGTTATCCTTAAGACCAATTTCCTCCTGAAACAGCCCTGGGGCTGGGCAGCGATGCTTGTCTTATGTGGGGCGACCATCTTCCCACCAGCCGGAGGATGCAGATTTCAACCAAAGCCCGTCCATGTTCCTGGGGAGCAGGAAGGCTAAAGACGAGGCTGGGTCCTGACTTCCAGAAAAAGGGGCTGGCACCATATCTTTGCGCCCCATGGGAGTGAACAGGCCGCCCCCTCTCCTGCCTTTGGCTCCTTCCCTCCTAGAATCCAGCTTGTGGTGGGAGGTACTTAAATCCCACAGCCCTGGGAAGAGCAGGAGGCCATAGCTACATCCCCCAGTTCATTCTGTGTCTTCCTGTATTTTGATAGTTGTGGGGGCCCCGGGATGAGATAAGCACCATTCTGGTGCTGGAGGACAGGCCGGGATTGTGGGAATTCTAACGAGGGAGCATCTCCCGTGGCTCCCTTTCTCCTGCCTTTGATGGCCACAGGTTCCAGCCAGCCATGAGGTGTGACCCACCCCCCCGACAACCCCACTGATGGCAGGAGGAAGCCATTTATCATCACAGAGAGATCTGGCTGCTAGTGTGTTTATCTGGAGGAAGGAAATGAACTCTTTTCATCTCCTCGAACCGGCGTCTGGTCCGCTATGCTGTCCGATCTGTCAACCCGGGGAATTTTAAATAACGCGTTCCACATTTGTCGGTACCTGTTTTGTGTCTGTCCCGGAGCTCTCTGTTCATTGCTGCTGGAGTGTCACGCTTTATTGCTGCTTCCTCCTTCAGATAAACTCTGTCATAAGTTTATTTTTTCTCAGAGCCGAGTTCAGAAATCTGTCCCAGAGCCATGGCCCGGCGAGGCAAGGCTCCCTTCTCAGGCTGGCACATCTGGAGTGGGCTGCCCAGGACACCTGGGGGCACATGACGATGCCGTCTGGGATGCCTGCTGTGGTCTGGGAGGCTGCTGTCCTGCAGGGTCAGGGATGACTCCATTGCTTTTCAGGATGTCTAAGGGGACAAGTAGTGAAAAAAATCCCACACTGTGCAACAGGCAGGGAAATTGCTGGAGTATGATTGAACAAATGCAGCAGCCAGTGCAAGTCTAGATAGTTCCGGCCAAAAGGGTCATTCAGATGAGAGAATCTCCTGAATTAGTAATCATGGAAATTGTACCTCCAGCATCTTCCAGATGAGGTGATCAGGAGTGAGACCAGGGGTGAATTACCCTCCACGCATCCACACATCCACCCACTTAAATCATCCATCGATTCATCCATCCATCCATCCATCCATCCATCCATCCATCCATCCATCCATCCATCCACCTATCCATCCATCCATTCATTCATCCATCTACCCATCCATCCACCCACCCACCCATCCATCCACCTACTCAACCATACATCCACCCTCCCATCCTACCATCCTCCCATCCATCCATCCAACCATCCATCCATCCATCCATCCATCCACCCACCCATATATCCACCTACCTGCGCATACATTCTTCCATCCAACCATCCATTTATCCACCTATTCATCTATCTACCCATCCATCCACCCACCAACCCACCCATTTATCCATTCACCCACCCATCTATCCATCCATCCATCCATCCATCCATCCATCCATCCATCCACTCACCCACCCATCCATCCATGTACTCAACCATACATCCACCTGCCCATCCTACAATCCTCCCATCCATCCTTCCACCCACCTACCCATATACCTACCCATACATTCACCTGCCAATCCATCCATCCATCCATCCATCCATCCATCCATCCATCCATCAATCCATCCATCCACCCACCCATTTATCCATCCATCCATCCATCCATCCATCCATCCATCCATCTATCCATCCATCCATCCATACATCCATCCATCCATCCATTCATCTACCCATCTATCCACCCATTCATTCATACAACCATCCACTCTTCCATCCATCAGTTCATTAAAGATTTACTGCAGCCCAGCACGTACCAGACCCTTTGGGTCTCATTTGGGTACCAGACCCTTTTGGGTCTCCTGCTGTGGACCCAGTGACAAGAAGGACAGACTCTGCCAACAGTGGGGGTGACAGAAGAGGAGAGGAGCATTGAGAAATTGTAGGTGTGGAACATGAAGAAGGAGAAGCAGAGGGAGCATGTGACAGGGACTTGGGAGACCCTCTCTGAGTAAGTGACATGCAAGCTGAGAGTGAAGGATGGGGCAGTGTAAGCAAAGCCTATAACAGGTGGTGTGGGGAATCTCAGGCAGAGGAAGGAAGCAGGTCTGTGAATCTGGAGCATGGGAGGAACAGAGGGGCATACTGGGCCACTGGAGCAGAGCTCTGAGCTTAGCATGTGGTGTTGGGAGGCCAGGAAGTTCAGCAGGCTGGGGTGGAGGGTCTCATGGGCTCTACTGAAGGCAGGAGCTGGACACATCTCCATCCCTCCCAGCTTGGTCCTCTTCCCTCTGCCCACCCCCCATGCCAGGAGCTGGCCTTGTGGCTGCGGGTGTCGGTGAGGGGCTGGGGGATGAAGCGTGGTCCCAGGGGGAGCCATGAGGAGGGGTGGTGCTTGCCTCTCACTTTCCTCTCCCCAAGCCAGTTGCCCACTGCCGAGCCCCAGACCGTCTCTTCTGTTGCTGCCGGACAGGCCTGCTTGGCTGCCCCATGGAAACCTCCAACCCAAGGTGGCTGGAGCCAGTGTGGCCTCGTCCTCCAGCTGCCTGCTGTCCACACCAACCTGGGGCATGGCACAGGGGCATAAGAAGGGGCCTGTCCTGGATCTGCTTGGATTCACTGAGGGCGTGAGAAAAAGAGGGCAATGGTGAACCCCAGATTCTTGGTTGCAGCCACTGATGGCCCGAGCTTCAGTCCTCAGGAAGGGAGACAGTCAGGGGCAGCTCTGGCAGGGACCTCAGGGCTCTGTATCAGGGGGCTGGATGGGAGAGGCCTCAGGCATCCAGACAGAGCTGCGGAGTAGACACTGGAGGTTGGGCCGGTGATCAGGGGAGAGGGTGGAGACATGAGTTTGGAGACCATGAAGATCTAGAGGTGTTCAAGCCACAGGACCCATGAGTCCACCTAGAGAGGGCCTGTCGGAGGAGGGAAATCTGAGGCCCGGAGCAGTTGGAGAGAAAGGGAGATCAGGAGGGTGTGGGTTTCCCGAATCCAGACCCATCCTGCTGGGGCATGAGCCTGGTCAGTTCAGCGTCTCCATGGAATCTGTATTCTGAACTCAAATCTTTCCTCCCTGTCCTGGCTCCAGCTGCATTTCATGAACCCAGATCTGGCATGGTCCTCTGCTGGGGCCGCATCGTCCCAGGAATAAGTCGAAACTCTGCCTTTGCGGACCTTCACAGCTGGGCTGCTGGTGACGCCTTCAATCATTTAATGTCCCTGTCTCCTCCCTCACGGGTTCCATCCAGCCACACAGAGCCCTCTCAGTGACTCAAACATGCATTTCCAGACCCATCGCCCGCCAGTGACTGGAGCAGGTCATGCTCTGCCTCACAACCCTATGCCATTCCCACTGTGCACAATGTTCTTCCCTGCATTCTTCCCCTGGCACATTCCTCTGCATCCTTCACGGCCCCTTGGTGTTGATCCCTCTGGTTCTCAGGCAGTACAGCAAAGAGTGAAGGGTGCAAACTCTGGAGCCAGACTTTCTGGGTTTGGATTTGGACTCTGCTGGTCATTGTGTGGCTGTGCCTCAGTTTCCTTGTCTGTTAAATGGGTGTGGTCATAGTTCCTGCATCTTTGGGTGCTTGGAGAATTCAACCAGTGACACCTGGAAAGCACCAAGCCAGTGCCTGGGACTCAGTAGGGACTTAATCCAAACAGACCACTGTGGCTTTCTCTGGGATCTCATACCCTCTGGCCCCCAGACAGTTCCCAGCCGACACGTTTCCAGGCAACTGGGAGGCTCTGAGCTTGTGGGGGCAGAGGCAGCCTCTGACATGCCAAAGATGTGGCCTCTACAAAGTGTCCCAGCTGGCCAGGGGACCCTGGAGCCGCAGACATTCTTGGTCATAATAGGAAGTTGGGTTTTCCTGGACAAAATCCCATTAAATACAACTTCACAGAGTGATGGCCGCTCCCCAGGAAACACTAGCTTTCCCTGGGGGCAGACAGACCGAAGGATAGTGCAACCAGGCCAGGGGGCCCAAGGATGCAGGGAGCAAGTCCTCCTGGGGCGCCAACTCCACCATGGACACACGGGGTTTGGGAACTCCGGAGCCCACACTCACCCCACCCATCCATGCACTGAGCCTGGTCATCTTGGAGATTCCGTGGGCTGGACACCTTGAGGCCGGACCAAGAGAATAATGCCCTAGGGGCAATACATGGGGTACGACATGAAGGGGGGTCTTGGACAGCTAGGGGAGGCTGCTGGGCTGTGCTTAGGAAGGAGGGGCTGATCCAACCTGCTGCAGGTTCTCCAGGAGGGTGAGCTTCAACGAACGGGCCCCTTCTGCCCTCCACCCCACCTTTTTTCTCACAGGCCTGAGGTAACCAGAGTTAACAGGCAGGTTCCCTACGTCTGCTGGGTCTGCATTCTAGGACTGCTGCAACTAAGTCCCATCCATGGAGGGGCGTAAGCCACAGAAACACATGCATACTCAGCACTACAAGCTGAGGGCCCAGGATCAGGGCGGCGGTAGGGTCAGTGCCCAGCAGCTCTGCGGGCTTCTGCAGGCTCCTTGGCCTGCCGCAGTAGAACCCCCGTCTCCCTGCCATGTTCGCTTGTGTACATGCCCGTCTTTCCCCCTTCTAGAAGAAGAACCCGAGACAGATTGGATCAGGGGCCACTCTGCTCCCTCCTCTTCACTAATCACATCCGCAATGCTCCTGTGTCCAAATAGGGTCACGTTCTGAGTCCTGGGGTTAGGACTTCAGCATATGAACATGGGGCTTGGGTGGGTGAAATTCAGCCTGTAACATCTGCACAGGCTAAAATCCCACAGAGCACCCCCAGGAACTCCGTCCTCCCCAGCACTTGCTAGTGTGGGGCAAGGGGAGCCAGGTCCCAGCTGGAGGAACCCCCACTCCTGTGGGTTTCCTTCCCACTTGTCCGGTGCTGAAGGCCAGTGGGCTTCAGGGGCCCGCCCAGAACACCCAGCTCCACCCCTGACCCACCTCGTGGCCTCCCCCAGGCCATTCCCAGCAGCCCCACTCCCCTGGGCCTTCCTGGTGTCCCCAGTTCCCAGAACCAACCCAAGGACGCTGTTCCGGGAATGGGCTTCCTGGGACACTCGCTGCCCTGCTCCTTCTCACCTCCTCCAGCCCCCGCCTGCTGCAGCCTGGAAGCTCTGAGGGGCCAGCCCTGCTGCAGCTGTGCCCTGGGCACCCCCGCTGGCCTGAGATCCCCCCCACCCCCCACCCCCGCTCCTTAGCCGCTTAGATAAAGTGGGGAGGGGGATGGTGACAGCGGGAGGTGCCCGAGTCCTTGGAAGGGGCAGCTGCGGAGCCACCCATCACGAGTCACTTTCCCATCTTCTCCTAAAGGCACAGATTCCACGCCGATCCTGCGGACAGCAGGGCCCCGCTTTCCACACCCCCAGGATCCAGAAGGCTTGGCTCAAGCTGAGTCCTGCTCCGGGCGGGTGTAGAGATGCCAATACCCACTTCACACCACCCCTGCCTGCTCCCCAGTCCCGGAGCACACCCCGAACTTTCCAGCTTCCAGGCCTTGTCTCTGCTGTGCCCCTCACTACCCAGAAATGCACTGTCTCCTCCTCCCATAGCTGAAATCCCGCCACCAGGAAGCCCTGGGGTCCTCGTGCCGCCAGCCCTGAACCTTGATTTTCGTTTTTCTTGTCTCCCAGTTGGAATGTGAAGCCAGCGAGAGCACGGGGGCCTGGCTGTCCTGCCCCAGCCTTCCTCCAGGTGTCCTGGCTCTGTCCCATGAGCTGCGTGACACGGGCCCACCCACAAGTGGCATGACACAGGCCCAGAGCCACAGGCTGGACAGCTCCACTCCCCGGGACTCACGCCGTGGATGTCATGATGCTTCGCTTGTCTCCATGGAATAAAATCCAGCCCGAGGCCTGGTTCCTCCTGGGATTCAGGAGACATCCAATCTCTCCCCGGCAGGGGATCAAAGGCCTTGGGTAGGGTTTTTTAACCTGTGGTGCTCTCGGCAGGATGCCCAGAGCCTCCCCTCTTGGTCCTGCTGTCTCTCGGTGACTCCCGGTGGCCCCCTCCCGAGAGGCCACAGCCCTTTACCCTCCTCCTTCTCTTGGGACACCCCCTCTCCCAGGCTGAGCCCAGCCTCTCTGGGTCACCCCAGCTTTATTTCTTGTAGGGCAAGTAGATCATTATATTTTTGACAGAAGGGCTCCTGAGAAGCCAGGATACCGTGAGCAGCCAGGACTTGGCCCTCCCCACCTTCCCAGGGGTGGCAGGGGGTTGGTGTCTCGCTGATTACCCGCCCTGACCCTAACATCATGTATTGGAGTGAATGGTGAGTAGGAACTTCAGAGGCAGCCTCTGAGTCCTCAGAACGCCCTCAGGGAGGCTGTCCTGCCACACTGCACCTTAAGAAGTCTGGAGCCCTGAGCAGCCCGGCCTGCCTGTGTCACGCTGCTGATGGGCAGAGCCAGGGAGCAGCCCCAAACCCCGGACCAGGCCCTCACTGAGCAGCACTGGGCTCCCAGGGACTTATCTGAGGGCAGTCCCCAAGCAGAAGGTAGCTTGGGCACTGATAGCCTCTCACAGCCTCCCCCACCCTCCTGCACCTGTGGCTGCTGCAGGCCACGGTGGGCCCTGCTCCTGGTGCAGCAGGAGGACCCCGCCTGGGTACCCCCAACGTTTCCCTACTGATGCCACAGGGCTTCAAATTCATGTCCCCCCACCCCATGGCTGCAGGTTGGGGCTTCGGAGCTCAGTGGTTGCAGGCCCTGTGCTGGCCACACCTACACTGAGGCTGCAGCGCTGGGGCAGGGGCAGGTGCACAGACATTTCTGGGAGGTGGGATCGGGCAATGCCACCCTGTCCATGTAGCTGGTGCATCCCCTGCAGCCCCGGCAGCTGAGGAAAAGGTCGAGAAAGGACCTGGGCCTCCTGGGGGGCTGGCACACGCCAGCTGGAACCACTGAAGAAGCCCCATGGAAGCTGGCTGGGGAGAGGAGGTGGACCTGAGGGAGGACTCAACCCAGGAGGAAGGACTCAGCCTGAAAAGGGAGGACTCCCCCAGAGGGCAAGGGCTTACCCCAGGAGGAAAACTCACCCCAGGAGGGGGAACTCACCCAGAGGAGGGGGGGACTCACTTCAGGAGGGAGGACTCACCAGAGGAGGGAGGACTCACCCAGAGGAGGGAGGACTCACCCAGAGGAGGGAGGACTCACCCAGAGGAGGGGAACTCACCCAGAGGAGGAGGGGACTCACCTCAGGAGGGAGGACTCACCAGAGGAGGGAGGACTCACCCAGAGGAGGGAGGACTCACCCAGAGGAGGGAGGACTTACCTCAGGAGGGAGGACTCATCCCAGGAGGGGGACTCACCCAGAGGAGAGAGGACTCACCCTGAGAAGGGAGGACTTACCTCAGGTGGGAGGACTCACCCTAGGGGGGAACTCACCCCGAGAAGGAAGGACTCACCCTGAGGTGGGAGGACTCACTCCAGGCAAGAGCTGGATAGCTGGTGACAGGCCCTGGAGCCAGCAAGGAGGGGCAGCTCTCCTGGGAGCTTGGTGACAAAACAGAGGACCTTTTCCAAGAGCCTTGGAGGAGTGTGTACCTGTGTGTGTGTATGCATGTGTGGTGGAGCGTGTGCATGTGGGTGTCTGTGAACTGGAACCCACAATGGAAGAGTGTTCCCATTGCATTCTTGTGAGTACACATTGCACTTATGTGCATGTGAGCAGTAGTGTGTGCCTGTGTGCATGTATACAAGAGTGCGCAGGCACGTGTGTCACTGTGTGCCTGTGTGCGTGTATACACGTGTATTGCTGTGTGCCTGTGTGCGTGTACACGAGTGTGTGTGTACACACGAGTGTGCAGGCACGTGTGTCACGTGCATGTGCGCAGTAGTGTGTGCCTGTGTGCGTGTATACGCCAGTGTGCGGGCACGCGTGTCACTGTGTGCCAGTGTGAGCTGCAGGAAAAGGCGCCTGTGGGTGAAGTGAAGGAGCCCTGGGGCTAAACATGGCACTGGGACTTGGTCACCCCAAGGCTCAACCCACCCGGTGGTGGCGCCTCTGGGTCCCTCTCTGCGGGGAGGAAGCATGGGAACCCGGGGGCGGGGGAGCCGGCCCAGGAGGCCAAGATAGAGTGGCAGGGGAGGAGGGACGCCAGGATGGCCAGCCAGGGAAGAGGGGCCCTGAAAGGAGGTAGGCACAGACTCGAGGCCACTGCTTGCTCCAGGGGCTCACAGGGTTCGCGGTGGGGCCACTCAGATGTCCTTGGCCTGACCCAGGCTGGAAGGTCCGTCCCTCAGGGCCAGGGTTTCATGACGCCGAGTTAATCCCGGGAGCCCACTCTTCCTTAGGTTTGTAAGAACAAGGAAGTGGGGTCTGGGAGGGCCAGGCAGGGTTTCTCGGCGCCCCGTTCCCCATGAACCCGGAGCTCTGTCCTTTGGGGAGCGGCCCCCGCGGGGCTCCCAGGAAAGTTCGGCCGGGAGAGGCGATGCTGCCCCCTGGCGGTGGGCCGGGCCCTGTCCCGCTTAGTGGAGCGACTGTCGCGTCCCTCACATTTTCTGTTGCACAACTTCGCAGCAAGACCCTCGGGCACTGAAACAGAAGGTGCATTATATGCGAAGCCTTCCGGGCGAGCTGCGTGATCCCCCGGCCTCGCCTGAGGAGGCTTCTCCATGTGCAGGGGACGTTGCTACATTTCATCCCCCACTCTAAGGCAGGAGCCATCCGTTTAGAGTGAGGACCCCGTTTCTCAGCCTGGTCCTGGTCGCTCCGCTCGTGGGTGCCAGAATCCAGATTTGAACCCCAATCTCTACGCCTGACCCCACAGCCCAACTCTTCACATTGTATCTTGGGCGACTGAGGCTTCCAGGGGGAAAGGCCGTCTCAAACGCCCAGCACCGCAGGGTCACCCTGCCCTTAAGGCACAGTCCCCGGTGGTCCAAGGCCCTGGGGCATCCGGAGCCCGGGCAGACATCCTCACGGGGCGGGTGTGGGGCGTGCTGAGGGCACCCAGGAAAGGGCCTGGCGTCTGGGCCGTCTGGGCTGAGTCTTGGCTCTCCGCTGGGTGACTGTCTTCCTCTGGCGGAGCGCCGTGGCCTTGCTGAGCCTCTGTGCCCAGAGAGCTAAATGCCACGGCCTACCTTGTGAAGCTGGCACCAAGGCTGGCTAGACGCTCCCGCGAGGGTCAGGCTCCTGCTGCAGTCAGTGCTCCCTACTATAACAAATCCCAGGGGCACCCACTGTGTGCCAGGTCGGTGGTCAACCAAATAATGGAACCCCCCGCCAAAGGCGTCCACATCTTAGTGCCCGGGACTTATGAACATGTTCCCTTCCCTGGCCAAAGACACTCTACTGATGTCATGAAGCAAGGATTCTGAGGTGGAGAAGATCCCAGATGGTAGTGGGTAACCTCCAGGTTCCTGTAAGAGGGAGGCAGGAGGGAGTCACGGAAAAGATGTGACAATAAGAAGCAGACGAGAGGGAGAGAGAGAGACAGGGAGAGAGAGGGACAGGGAGAGAGAGAGAGAGAGAAGAGAAGGGGGAGAGAGGGAGAGAGAGAGAGAAGAGAAGGGGGAGAGAGGGAGAGAGAGAGGGATACAGGAGAGAGGGAGAGAGAGAGAAGACAGGGGGAAGAGAGAGAGGGAGAGAGAGAAGAGAGGGAGAGAAGAGAGAGAGGGAGAGAGGGGGAGAGGAGAGAGAGGGAGACAGAGAGAAGGAGAGAGAGAGGGAGAGGAGAGAGGGAGAGAGAGAGAGGAGAGAGCGAGAGAGAGATGAGAGACAGAGAGGGGGAGAGAGAAAGAGGGAAAGGGAGAGAGAGAGGAGAGAGGGAGAAGAGAGTGGGAGAGAGAAGAGAAGAGAGAGAGGGAAGGGGCAGAGAGGAAGAGACAGAGAAGAGAGGGAGAGAGGGGGGAGAGAGAGGGAGAGAGAGAAGAGAGGGAAAGAGAGGAGGGAGAAGAGAGTGGGAGAGAGAAGAGAAGAGAGAGAAAGAGAGGAGGGGAGAGAGAGAAGAGAAGGAGAGGAGAGAGAGGGAGGGGGGAGAAGAGAGTGGGGGAGAGAAGAGAAGAGAGGGAGAGAGAAGGAGAGAGAGAGGGAGAGGAGAGAGAGAGGGGAGGAAGACAGGGAGAGAGAGAAGACAGAGAGAGAGAGGGAGAGGAGAGAGAGAGGGAGAGGAGAGAGAGAGAAAGAGAGGGAGGGAGAGACAGAGAGAAGACAGAGAGAGAGGGAGAGGAGAGAGAGAGGGAGAGGAGAGAGAGAGGGAGAGAGAGGGAGAGGAGAGAGAGAGAAAGAGAGGGAGGGAGAGACAGAGAGAAGAGAGAGAGGAGAGAGGGAGAGAGAGAGGGAGAGAGGAGGGAGGGAGAGGAGAGAGAGAAGAGAGAGAGAGAGAAGAGAGGGAGAGAGAGGGAGGGCAGAGATGGAGAGGAGAGAGAGAGAAGAGAGGGAGAGAGAGAGAGAAAGAGAGAGGGAGACAGAGAGGAGAGAGGGAGAGAGATAAGAAAGGGAGAGAGGGAGAGGGAGAGAGAGGAAAATCTTCCCAGGAGGGACAGTGCTGCTGACTTTGAAGAGGGAGGAAGGGGCCACAAGCCAAGGAGCACAAGCCGCCTCTGGAAGCCGGAAAAGGCAAGGCTTGGATTCTCCTAGAGTCTCCAGGAGAAGTGTAGCCCTGCAGACACCTCGATTCTAGACTAGTGGCATTCCTTTTTTCTTCTTTTTCTTTTTTTGAGACAAAATCTTGCTCTGTCACCAGGGCTGGAATGCTGTGGTGCGATCTCGGCTCACTGCAACCTCTGCCTACCAGGTTCAAGCAATTCTCCTGCCTCAGCCTCCCGAGTAGCTGGGATTACAGGTGCCTGCCACCATGCCCAGCCAATTGTTTGTATTTTTAGTAGAGACGGGGTTTCACCATGTTGGCCAAGCTGGTCTTGAACTCTTGACCTTGCCTTGGCCTCCCAAAGTGCTGGGATTACAGGTGTGAGCCACTGCACCCGGCTGAGACGAGGTTCTGCCATGTTTGCCAGGCTGGTCTCGATCTCCTGACCTCAAGAGTCCTGCCCGCCTCGGCCTCCCAAAGTGCTAGGATTACAGGTGTGAGCCACCACGCCCAGCTGATGAGTGGCATTTCTGACTTCCAGAACTGTCAGGAGAATCCGCCAGTACCATTTCCAGCCTGTAAGTTTGCAGGCATTGATTGCAGCAGCCCTTGGAAACAAACACAGATCCCGTTCTAGGAAGGGATTCTGTGCCTTCTCAGTGAAAGAGGTCCCTTGGGACGGTTTCCTGTCCTCCCAATGCCCGGAAGGTGGACTCCAGCCCCACTCTGCCCAGACCCCAGAGCTGGGGAAAAAAGGGGAGGGGGCCAGCTGGAGGCCTCTGGATGCCTTTGGCGGGGAAGTTGAAGGAGCCAGCGTTCTCCCAGGGGAAGCGAGGCAGCTGTGCCTGCTCCTGGCTGCCTGAGGACAGGGTGGAGGCTGGGCCTGGGGTCTTAGGGAGAGAGCTCCCCCATTCCCTGAGCCATGCCCCGGCCCTGCCCTGCTCTTCCCTGCCAGAGCCTGCCAAGAGTGACCCAGCCGGAAATCATAGAACATTCTTTTGGGTTACGTTTTCTTCTATTTTTAAACTGTTGCTTTATTTTCTCATAATTTGTTGAATGTTTAACTTCAGCATCAGAGGTGTAAAGGGGCCAGGAGTGAGGACACTGTCCCGTCTGTCCTGCCCTCCCCACCCCCACCTCACTGGAAGCCTGGCTCAGAACACTCTTAGTCCCACTTTATAGGGGGTGGAGGGGTGCAGGGAGACACTGAGGCTTGGGGCGGAAGTGACTTGGCCCCCATCACTCCACTGCTGAAGCGGCAGGGGCTGGATCCTGGATCCAAGCCCAGGTGCCTGAAGCCACGTCTGGCTTTTCCCGGTGACACTGTGCTGCCCCCTAGGGGCGACTGCTTTTCCAGAAAGTGCTAAGCGGACCTGAGCTGCAGGGCTCCCAGGACAACCATCCCCTGCAGCCCCTGTGGTCAGCCCTAGAGCTCCAGCAGACCCCACGGTCAACTGGGAATAAGTTTGCACCATGTGGAACACAGCCAGTCACAATGCAGGGCGACAGGGAAGAGCCAGCATCCTGTCCGTGGGGCAGGTTGAAAGCCCAGGAGACTGGGAACGAGGCTGTGATTCACTTCAACGAGGGGCCTTAAAAATATAGCAATGAGTATCTAGTGCCTTGCTTGTTCAATGACTGTAGTGAGTCCTGCTATGTCCCAAGGATGACTCAGACAACTTCTGGGGAGCATCCTGGGGTCCATGCATCAGACCAACCTCTTACACCACCTCCACCTTCCTTCAACTTCTTTCCTCTTTGCCTTGGCTGCTAGGAAGCTCCCACCCAATTTGTGTAAATGAGGTCCAAAGCTTCTCCCCTTGGGCCCTGGAGGATGCCCTGTTTTGCTTTGGGCTTCCCTTTTGAGCTTCCTAGCACACTGCCTGTGCCTCCCTGCAGGGAGCAAGGAGCAGGGCAAGGGGAAGGCATGGTTGAGAAGCAGTCTTGGGGACAGGGGGCTCCTGGGTGGGGTCCCAAGATGGAGGTCCCCCCTCCCACAGGCCAGTTCTTGGCACCCGTGATTACCCACCTGGGCCTCCCGGTACCTCCAGGAGCCAGCTCCAGAGTCTGTCAAGGACACACAGATAAGATCTTGCCAGATAAGGATCCATTGACCCCGGGCATGGAAGGAGACAGCAGGGCCTCGAGCTTAACCACATCCTCCTGGCATCAGACCCACCTGGGAATAAAAATACCAGGTGCGGGTGGGTGTGGAGCCTCCGGAGACACTTCCCAGCCTGGCACAGCCCAGCCAGGACACCTCTCAAAGGTGAGGAGGAACAGGAAATTCCAAAGCCGTCCCCACCCCAGGGTCAGCCTTTGAGTCCCTGCACCTTCAGCTGCAGCCTGACCTCCTGGGCCCTCAGTTTCTTCCCCTGTAAAGCAGAACCACAGCAAGCCCCCCACACAGGGGCGGAGAGGCTCAGGCGGGAGGGCCGTGGGAGGTGCCGCGGAAACTGGAGGTGCTGCGCTGTCGGTGAAGGCCCTGGCCTCTTCTCTCAGGACTGTGTTAGAGACAGCCAGCGCTCCTTGAGATGCCCAGCCCCCTTCCTGGCTGCAGCCTGCTGGGGCCTAGACAGGTAGAGGGAAGACAAGGCCCTGGCTCCAGCAGCTCCCGGTGCCGCCCGAGGGCTCCTTAGCTCGGCTGAGGGGCTCCAGCTATTTTAACCTGAGACCCTGTGTTTCCAGTGACAGCCCTAGGGCTGCAGGGCTGGGCCCAGCCTGGAAGCTGCTCCCTGCTTCTGGCTAGGGAGAGGCTAATGGTCACATGGAGGTGGGTCTCAGAGTTGCTACAGGGCGGACCCCTGGAGTGTGGGTTCCTTATCATCTCCTGTCCCCACGACCCCCTCCCCAGCAACATCATGCTCCCAAGGGCTTATTTCCCATCGGTGGATCTGGCTTCAGATCCAAGGAGGAGCCTGGGGGAGCCTAGGCCTGGATCCCAGCCACCCCTGCCCCATCATGTTGGCCCATGTTCCCACTTAGGTGGGAGATCATAAAAACTGGGGTCCCTGGGGGTCGGCCCCAAAGAGTACCATTTGGCAGGGGTGGGGTGGGGCAGGGCTGTGGGGCTGTAGGGAGGCGGGACTCAGGGAGGCTCCTGCCTTGTCTGCCTGGCCCAGTACCTGGGCACTCGGGGCTGGTGAGCCATCACCATCTGCCCAGTGAACCGATGATGCTGCTGGCTGTCCCACGGCCCCTGGGGAGTCTCTGCCCCAGAGATGGGGCTCTTGGGGGCCCTCGGGTCCCAAGGAATCCTGTGAGGTCCCCTGGTGAGTGAGTGGGCCTCGGGGTGCCCATGTGGGAGTCTCGGGCAGCGGTTGGCCCACAATTCAGGCATTGCAATGGGGCCGGGGATCTGGGTTCCAGCCTGGCTCCTGGCAAGTGCCCCCCAGGTGCAGAACCTCTGGGACACAACAGAGATGTAAATAGACAACTAACAAGATAGTTGAGACTGTTTCCTTATCCGGACGCTGGGGATGGGAAAGCCTGAGGTTTACCTCCTGGCAGGAAACAAGAGGTTGGGGTGGAGTCCCAGGGACCTACTGGGTTTCTTAGAGGGGTCCCTTTCTAGCCCCGAGATGCAGGATCTGGGATCTCACCCCGAAAGGTGTGACTTGGGGCTTCTGTGGGGGCAGGAGCAGGGTCCAGCTGGCAGCAAGATGGCCGGTGGCCCACCCACTCCCTGGAGTCCTTTGAGCCCACCAGCCGAAGGGGCCACCCAGCAGGGCCCTGGTGGTTGTTATCACTAAGGGAAGGGAGCAGTCACCTCCTCCCCGGGCCCAAATTCAAAGTTTGTGAACCCAAGAGCTGCGTCCGAAGCAGGTCCTACCGCATGGTGCCTGGGAGTGTGAGCCCCATTATGTGGGCAGCAGATGGCAGTGTGCACCCCATCTTCTCACTTCTCACCCAGCCCTGCAGGGAGGCCAGAGTCCTCCCCGGGCCACGGGGTTGGCGAGAGCCACAGCTGGTCCCCTAATGCTGCAGCAGCCTCCTCTGGGATTGCCCCAGCCTCGGTTTCCATCATGGGAGGCAGGGAGCTGCTCTCCAGCACAGCACCCTCCTCGGCACAGCACTGCCTTGCTCTAGAGTCCACACTGGCTCCACGTGGGCCTTGGTGCCATCCGAGTCCCTCAGTGCATAACTCCATTTAGAGATCACATCCGGTTCTCCCTCTGCTGCCCGACCCACTCATGCTCCGGCCTGGGCCCAGGACAGGGCTGTGGCTCGGCCTCTTTCACCCGCCCTGGGCTGACAGCTCTGGACAAACAGGAGATGCTTGATGGAGATGGCCAGGGTGGACTTTAGGGTCTTGGGTCTGTGGCCCTGGAATGCCAGCTGGTTCTGGCTCTGGGCCAGGCCAGGGGTCAAGTTGGGTGGACACCAGGGCAAGCGCTCCACGCCCCACCTGGGCCCTTGTTCCAGCCAGGGGATGGCTCGGTACGTGCTGCCTCTGCCGCATGTCCACGGAGCGACTCTCTTTCATCAGACAAGTACTGAGCGCCAACTGCATGCCAGGCATCCCTGAGGGTGACCAAGGGCAGGTTTCATCCTCAGGAGACACTGCCCTACATGGCGTCCTAGCCAGGTCAGCTGGGCCACAGCCAGGGGCCTCAGGGCCAGTGCTGGGGCTGGGACGATGTGGCTCCACATAGTGGGGGGTGAGGGGGAAGGGCCAGAGTGGGCAGCTAACAGTGGCCACTGTTAGGTGGGCAGCAGATGGCAGTGTGCACACTGTGGCCCCAGCAGGGCCACAGCAGGGAGAGCAGATGTGAAGGTCATTCCCCTGGCTTGGGTCCGCTGGTCTAACTGCCCACTGGGAGGTCCCGCCTGCGTGTCCTCTGGAACCTGAGTTCTGTGTCTGCCCAAAGCGGAACCAGCACCCTCCCTCCAAACCCACTTCGCCTTCTGGGTCACCTTCACCCAAGGCCCCCATTCCTTATGAAACATCCTGTTTGCTGTCATTGCCACACATTTTACTTAATTATCTTGTTAGTTGTCTGTTTACATCTCTGTTGTGTCCCAGCAGAAGACACTGCCGGCCCCTGCTTCACTGGAGCCAGAAAACTGTGCGTCTGCCTGGCCTCCGCCTGCAGGAACCCCAGGTGGGGCATGGGACTCTTGTCCTGGGTCCACCCTCCTCGGCCCCTGGCCTGGCCCAGAGCCAAAACCAGCTGGCATTTCAGGGCCACAGCCCCCAACAACCCCACCCTCCTAAATCTAAATGCTCACTTCTCACCACTTCTCACCATCCCTGCGCCGAGCCCAAGGTCTGGGCGCCAGTACTTCTACTGGAGCTCACACTGGCCTCCCCATCGGCCTCCCTGGGGCCGACGCGTCCTCCTGCTGCGGTCAAAGTGAGTCATGTGAGGCGCGGTGCCTGCAGCTCCTGAGTGAAACCCACCCTTCCTGCTTGGGCCCAGCACTCTGCTCTGCCCTGCTCTCTGGGGCCGCTGCAGCCCCCGCCACCTCCTGTCCCCCAGCTCAGGAGGAGAGAATCAGGGGTCTCCAGGCTGCTGACTCTGCTTCAGTCAGGTGTGACTTTCTCTCCCGTCGGCCTCCTCAGTGCTGTCCAGCGGGTGGCGATGTCCCATCGCGATGGGACCTGACCTCTCAGGGGAAGGGAGGGAGTGGCCCCTGGTGGCTTCTGCTGGCCAGTGGGAAGGACAGGCCTGGGAGGGAGGTTCAGAATCCCACGTGAATGTTCGTGGCACGTCAGCATTCCTGGCTGAGAGGTCTTGAGGTGTCCCGAGGAGGGGACTAGTATGTGGCCCTGTCCTCATCACGTCTGCTGCCCAAACGTCATTTTTAGGAGGTGCCTCCCACCCAAGTCTTCTGTCCGGGAGAAGGAATAAATGGCCTCCCCACGCTCATGTCCATTGACACCACTCAAGCCAGGGCTGGCAGGAGGATTGCAGGTGAGGGACTGTCCCTTTCTCTGCTGAGGTTGGGGGATCTGCTCTCCCGACCGCCTCAGTAACAATGATTCTGCTTCCCTTACCAGGAGGGGTCAGAGAGCTAAAGGACACTGTCAGGAGGGAGACAGTGGCACAGAGGTAAAGGACCCGGTAGGGAGAAAGTGTCCTCTCCTGGGACTGGTCAAGGCTTCCAGGGGTGGGGAAGGACCCAACCCTACGGAAGGTGTCTTTGCTGGAGTCCTGCTAGGATGGGCCTGTGGTTAGACACTGACCCGCACCCTCCGTCCCACCACAAGCTCCACCGGGCCGGGGCTTCTCAGTGACCGTCAGCACCCACACTGAGGATGTCTGGTAGGCCCGTGTACTGGTGGACACCCAGCCCTCACTGTGTCACCGTAAGAGAGTCCTGAGCTTCAGCCTCCTTGTCAGTAAACGAGGGCACAGCACCCGCTCCACAGAGCTGGAGGGGAAGACGTGGGCCTGTGGGACTTCCTGGCAACACTGGTTGGCCCCTGTGAGGGGCCTGTCCAGGGCCTCATGAGCATTTGGGGATCCCCAGGACCCCTCGGCTGGGACTGCTGCTGAGGTCTCACCCCTACCTATTTATGATAGTCATAACCCCACTTAAAATAGAAACTAAAGCCAGAGAGGGTGTCCCCTGGAGAGAGGTCGGGGTCCGCAGGGCCATGCACCCTCTGCTCGCCATCACGTCATTGCAGAGACTCTCAGGCCCTTTGGGTGGGGGCCTGTAGCAGGGACCCCGGGGGGTGGGGAGTGGGCAAGAGGAGGGCGGGAGCCCCTAACAGAAGGGCCATGGCCCCTGGAGACCGAGCAGAAGCTCTTAGTTCAGGGCAGGCTGGGCCACTATGCCTGGCCACACTGTGTGGGTGGGAAGGTGAGAGGCTCCTGTGAGGGGGACTGTGGGGAGCCACGGCCTCATCCTGAGGCCAGGGGATGTGGGCGGGCACTGACTCTCCTGAAACCTCGCTATATCTCCCTACAGGCTTCCAGACAGCCCTGGTTGGCCTCAGGAGGAGCCCAGATGTGGGGATCGACTCCAGCTCCCAGGGCCCTGGCTGCTCCGGGAAGTGTTTCCTCAGTGTTCACAGCCATGGCTGGCCAGGCACTCCTGCCAGTCCTGGGTCCCGGCCCTGTCTGGCTGGAGGGAGAGCAGAACAGGCCACCTGCTGTGCACATCTGTGCGCCCCGGGTCCCTTCCAGGAAGCTGTGCACGCTGGCTCAGAGAAGGGGCCTGTGGTGGGTGGGCGCCTGCTGCTGGCTGAGCTGGCTGAGCACATGTGTGGTGGGAGGGTCTGGAGGAGGTCCAGCCAGTCACCCCACAGCCCGCCTTCGGAGAGGAGGCTGGGGTCACCCAGCAGCCACCTCTCTGTTCCCAGACAAAACCTCTTTGAATATTCACCAAGCATCTCTCCCCCATCTAGGTACACTGCTGGAAAACTGGACCCGGTTCCACTCTGTCACTGACCAGCAGCGTGACGTGGGCAGTGTCTTCATCTCCCGTGCCTCAGTTTCCTCCTCTGTTAGATGGGGGTAGTGCTGCCACCTCCCTCCCTCCTGGAAGGGCGCTGACAAGGGAGCTGAGGTTCAGGAATCTCTTATGGTGACCCAGAGAGGAGCTGGCGTCCAACAGCACGCTTGTCCACTTTTTGTGACAATTACCTGTGCCACTGCAGGTCAGGGGCTTGGCCCTGTGCACAGTAAGTGCTTACAATTAGCACTGTTATGCAGAGTGGGCCATGAGGGCCCTGGAGCACTAACTTTGGGCCAGCCCCCAGCGGGGGCGCGGCCATGATTCCTTCCTTGCAACTTCCCCGCTGTCTCTGGCGCTAGCCCTATTTAATTTGCGATGAGTAAGTGGCCACCTGGGGAGATGAAGGGACCTACCCAGGGCTGAGGGATTCCAAAGTCCAGGTCACCCTCGCCTCACCCTGGCACCAGCCCTGGCCACATCAGAGCTGACCAGCATGGTGGCCCTTGCAAGGTGCTGGTTTTCTATAGACCTGCACCTGTAAAATGTATTCACCTCACCCAGAGCTGGGTTAAGACTTCACAGACTCAAATTGCTGGGTGCACACCCCCCATGTGAGTTTCCTGTGATGTGTAATGAATGACCACATGCTTGGTGGCTTAGAACAGAAATCCATTCTCTTACAGCCTGGGAGCCAGAAGTCTGAGATCACGGTGTCGGCAGGGCCATGCTCCATCCAAGGGTTCTAGGGGAGGGACATTCCTGCCTCTTCCAACTCCTGGGGCTACAGACGTTCCTTGGCTGTGGCTGTGACGCTCCAGCCTCTGCCTTCTCCTGTGCCCTGTCTCTATGTCTCTTCTCCTGTTCGCCTATAAGGACACACATCATTGCATTTAGGGCCACCCTAATCCAGACGAATCTCAGCTCGGGATCCTCACCTTCATTACATCTGCAAGATCCTGATTCCAAACAAAGCCAGCTTCTGAGGTTCCAGGGGTTAAGAGGTGGATGCATCTTTTGGGGGATGCAGTTGAACCCACTATACCTCCCATACAAAATTCATGATAAAAATATTGTTACATGATAATGTCAGTTCTGGCTACGTTGGTGTTTGTGTGTTCTATGATTTTTTCAAAAAACGACATTTTTTAATACTTCTCATGTTTTGGTGTCCTCCTCTGGGCCTACTGAGCGGCCCTGCAGATCACAGAGTGGGGATGAAGGTGAAAAGAGAAAAGGTCTGTATGAGACACACCCCAGTGCCCCACATACAGTATGTGCTCAGCAGTCTTTTAAAGGCAAACTACCTCCCAGGAGCTCCTTGTCAGGGACAGGAGACCCGAGGGGCAGGAATGCCGGGCCCAACCTAAAGTTGAAGCTCTGTGGCCGCTCCCTGCCTCAGTTTCCCCACCCTGAAAGTGGGGTAAGAGTACCTTCTTGGTAGAAAGGATTCTGTGAGTCAAGGACATGTGAAATGCGTAGAATGGTGCCTGGTCCCCAATGCGGGCTGGATGCCGTGTTCCCTCTGGGTCGCAGCCCCAGCATGGACGTCCATCTGCCAACCTGCTCCGGCCTCCATGGAAGCCCAGTGTGCAGCCGCTGGGCCCCACCTCCTTCTTTGCCGCCTCTAGTCTCTGAGCTCCAACTGTGGCCCGAGTGGCTGCAAGGGCCTCCTGCCTGCTTCCTCTGCTTCTGCCCTGCCTTTTCAGTCTACTCTACCCAGCGGTGAATTCATCTCTCAAGCAAGATGCTAGGCACGGCGTGGTGGCTCACACCTGTAATCCCAGCACTTTGGGAGGCTGAGGTGGGTGAATCATCTGAACTCAGGAGTTTGAGACCAGCCTGGGCAACATGGCAAAAACCCGTCTTTACAAAAAGTACAAAAAAATTAGCTGGGCATGGTGGTGTGCACCTGTGGTCTCCGCTACTCAGGAGGCTGAGGTGGGAGGATGGCTTAGCCTGGGAGGTGGAGGTTGCAGTGAGCCAGGATTGCTCCACTGCACTCCAACTTGGGTGACAGAATGTTGTCACCCGTGTGAAAAAAAAAAAGCAAGATGCCGAGCCCATAAACCCATCCTGTTTTTCTTGGGCTCAGAATCCCCCAGGCTCCATCCCACTGGCTTCACAGCCAAAGATATACCATGACCAGTTACCTGCCCCTTCCACCTTCCTCTCTGGACCTGGTACTGATCCCTCACCTTCTGTTCCTCTGGCCTCCTTGCCATTCTCTGCACACACCAGCTCCTGCCCCAGGGCCTTAGCTCATGCCATGATTGTGTCTGGACCCTAGAATCTCCACATCTCACTCTCCCATCTCTTTTGGGTCTTGACTCAGTTGTCGCCTGCCTTGGCGAGGCCTTTCCTAGCCACACGATTGAAAATTGAATTTCCACCTCCACCCCAGACACGCCCATCTCCATTCCCTACCGAACCTTCCTGCTTTGTGTCATCACCATACATTTTACTTATGTGTTAGTCTGGTGCAAAAAGTAATGGCTGTTAAAAGTTTTTGCCATTAAAACGAATGGCAAAACGGTTTTGTGATTAAAAGTAATATCTTGTTTGTTGTCTGTTTAGAGCTCTACTGCGTCCCCAGCACACATGCCTGGTACATAGCAGATGCTCAGCAAATATTTGTTGAATGAATGTATCTAAAGGTTGCAGCCTGTTTCAAGGACTCTCCCGGCTTGGAAGATGAGAAAGCTGCGACTCAGAGAGGTGCAGTGACCTGCCTGTGGTCACAGGGCAATAAGTGACAGGATAGGACAGGAGCCAGGCTCTCGGCTTTCAGTTCTGCTGCTTCTGGGAGGTCCTGAGCCCACAAATCCAGAAACTGACCCAGGCTCCCATTATAATCTGATTCTCAAAAGCAGATGGAGCAAACAGACCCCCAGGGGCCCTAGGGAGGAGGTGGAGGCCTTGGCAGCTCACAGGGGCCTGGAGTTAGAAACTGCTTTCCAGACGCCGGGGCTTAACCAGGCACCTGCCGGTTGCCTCACCCTACAAACATCCTGGGGGAAGGGGGAGGGGGAGGGGGAGGGACCAGGCTCCTAAGACCTTCTATGAACTGTGACACATGGGTTGGCCCATGCTGGCTGGCCATGGGACCCTCGACCCTGCCCCCTCCTGGGGTTCCCCATGGCCATCCTGCCAGGCGAGGTGGCTGCATACTTTCTGCTCGTGTTACAGGTGAGGAAACTGAGGCTCAGAGGACAGTGGAGGCACAGTGCGAGGATCTGATTCCAGCCTCCCGGCTTCCAGTGCAGGACTTGGCCCACGCTCTCAGGTGGGACCTTGGAGACTGGGCTGGTGAGATCAAAGTGTGTCCGGTGTAGGGCAGATCAAATGGGCAAACAAGAGAAGGTGTGGGGGCCACCTGGGGTGTCCCTCCTGAAGGCTCCTCTTCCGATCACTTCTCCTGGCAAAAGCCCTTTGAGACCACCACGGTCTCCACTCAGGCACCCACCCATGCAAGATGCCCACAGCAGCTACAGAGCCAGGGTTGGCATGGGACCAGCACTTTAGGAGGAAAGAACCCTGTGCCCCCACGACCAGGCAGCTTCAGAGATTGCTCAGTGCTTCCCTAGAAGGAGCAAACTGCACTCATAAAAGCATAAACCAGTGACTGGCAATGAGAAGCTGTGGGAGATAAGGTGGCCCTGCAGGCCCAGATAAGCCGGCTGTAGCAGCCAGCCCCATTTCTACACGCGCGCTCCAGAACCAGGCCTGGGGTGGAGCAGAGGCCAGCTGGGCTTGCAAAAGATAAGAGAACAGAGCCGGGGGCTTCCTGTGCCCACCACTCCCCTGGGGGACAGGGTTGTGGGATGCACAGCAGAAGGCGGTGGGATGGGGGCTGGATGGGGGAGGAGGACCCTTGAACGCTGGTGACATTTGCAGTGCTTTCTCCAGGTGGAGGACTCAGCCCAGTGGGCTTTGTATGTATTTTTATTTGTTTTTTCTTGGTAGCCAGTGAAGAAACCACCTCAAACAGACTATGTGCATCTGGCCCGCAGCTGAGTGAGTGGCTGGTCTCTGTTGTTCTGTGAGTCTGGTCTTTGCTGGCCTCACTCTGGGGTGGGCACCCTCTCCCGGTCACCTGGTAGGAAGCCTCTGGCTGCTCTAGGCTGGCATCTCCCACCTTTGAGTCCTGCAGAAGGAACACATGTTGCCCCCACATTTCTGCAAAAGCTTGGGGAGAGAGAGCTCCACCCACCTCAGGGTCAGGAATGCAGCCTGACCCAGGCCTGCCCGGAGGACACTGTGGGGATGGGGGAGGCCACACTGTCCACCGGGACCTGGGGACACTGTAGGGATGGGGGAGGCCACACTGTCCACCGGGACCTGGGGACACTGTAGGGATGGGGGAGACCACACCATCCACCGGGACCTGGGGACACTGTGTGGATGGGGGCGCCCACACTGCCCACTAGCACCTGGAGAGAGACAGTGGTCTCCATGGAAAATTGGGACAGGTTGCGGGCAGCACCCTTGGATGCTGAGAACAGACTCCAGCCAAAGCTACAGACGTGAGAGACCCCCATGGAAGCCAGAGGCTGTGGGAGCAGCTTGGTGTGGGGAGCGCGGCTGATGTTGCTGCTCTCCTGGGACCCCATGCCCTGGGTTCTAGAGGGTTCTAGAGGGTTCTAGAGGGTGCTGGGTCAGTGCTTGCCAGGCAGCATGGGGCAAGGATTGTGGTGCTGCCTGGTATGGGTCATCACCCACCATGTCCCGTGTGCGCGTCGTGGTTTGACCATACATCCTGGGGGGAAGCTTCTCAAATCAATGTGCCTCAGAACCCTGGGCTCTCGTTAAGGGGGTTAAGGGGCAGATTGCCGGCTCCCAGCCCTAGAGATTCAGATGAGTGGGATGACGTGCAGTCCTGAGCTCGCAGCCCCTGTGAGACTCTTTGCCTGGCTCTTGTCTTTGTATTTCTTTTTTTCAAGGGGAGGGGGACAAGGTGAGAGGGAGTGAGATGATCGGGGTGGTGAATTCCCCCCAAGGACAAGCCTGGCAATGACCACCAGTGGCGAGTCCTAGGTCTTTCTTGTGTCCTGTGAGGTGGTCACTGTCCCCATTTTGCAGAGGAGGAAATTGAGGCCAGAGACTTGCCCCAGGCCCCTCATTAATACAGGGTGGAGCTGGACCGCTCCCGAAGCTCCTCGGAATTCAGGGATCTGCTTGAGCGTTAACTCTGTGTGTGTGTGTGTGTGTGTGTGTGTGTGTGTGTGTGTGTGTGTTCTGTTTTTGTTTTTTGGAGACAGTGTCTTGCTCTGTCTCCCAGGCTGGAGTGCAGTGGTGCATCTCCACTCACTGCAAGCTCTGCTCCCGGGTTCACGCCATTCTCCTGCCTCAGCCTCCCGCGCAGCTGTGACTACAGGCGCCCGCCACCGTGCCAGGCTAATTTTTTTTTGAATTTTTTAAGTAGAGATGGGGTTTCACGGTGTTAGCCAGGATGGTCTCGATCTCCTGACCTCCTGATCCGCCCGCCTTGGCCTCCCAAAGTGCTGGGATTACAGGCATGAGCCTCCGCACCTGGCTGAGCATTAACTCTTGCACATTCTGCTTCCTTGTCCATTGGAGGAAAAGAGAAAAAGAAGCCCCTTCCGGAGGCTGCCCACGGGTCACCTGGGCCTGACCTCCGGGGCTTCCCTGGAGGAGGCCTGAGGATACAGCATGTCTGGAGGCCAGGCTTTCTGGAGCAGCCGGACTGAGCCTGGAGCTGGCATGTGGCCCCCACGTGTCCACATTCAAATTGTCATGGCCAAAAGCCCTGGCAGTGAATGGGGCCTTGCGGGGCCTCTGGGCTGCCAGTTCCATTCCTAGGGTGAAGCCAGAGACCATGAAGGCCACCCCATCCAGCCTCCCGTGCCCGGCCCTGGGGCTGGCGGCATTCCTCAGAGATGTGCTTAGTTATCCTTAAATAAAAGCAAGCCATTCCTGTGTGGTTAGGTGGAAGAAAATCACATGCTTCGGGAAGTGTGAAATTCTCCCTTCCTTGCACCCGAACCCCTGGACCACATTTCCAGAGATGAGGTCCTCCCTCCCTTCCTTTTTTCCTTCCTTCTTTCTGACAGACTCTTGCTCTGTTGCCCAGGCTGGAGTGCAGTGACACGATCTCGGCTCACTGCAAACTCTGTCTCCCGGGTTCAAGTGATTCTCGTGCCTCAGACTCCCAAGTAGTAGGGACGACAGGTGCGCACCACCATAACCAGCTAATTTTTGGTATTTTTACTAGAGATGGAGTTTCACTATGTTGGCCAGGCTGGTCTTGAACTCCTGGCTTCGAGTGATCTGCCCACCTCGGCCTCTCAAATCGTTGGGATTACAGGCATGAGCCACCATACCTGGCTTGCTTTGTTCTTTTCTGAAGTAGTCAAAATTAAAAATATATTGTGAAAGACACCCCCTCCAACACACACCCTTTTCTGGCAGTGGAGGTAATCCAGGCATCTGTGACAGCTCCCAAGTCTGGGTTTCCTGGGGATGTGACTGGCAGGTGACCTATTGACCACTGTCAAAATAGGGACACCAGCCATGGGCAAGTAGTTTCCCTGCCCACCACTTCCTCATGGGTCCATGTTCAGTGCTCTCACGTGTCCCCAAACTTGCTCCAGACACGGCCATCCCAGGGCGCACACAGCTGGGCCTGGCGCACCCAGCTGTGCCCTCTCTCTGTCTTGCTTGACTTATTGAGAGATCTCTGGCTCTGCCCAGATAGATTTTGCTTGTTCTTTTTCATGGTTTCATGAGAGTCTGTTCCACAACTTGTCATAATTTGTCACATTCGTTGCTATTGTTTTTCTATCAACAACGCGGCAGCAGCACCCTTGAACCTCTGCCTCCGCACAGCGGTGGGAAGGTATTAGTGGGGTAAACTCTGAGACCATGAAGGTCAGCTCAAAGGGTGTGCTCATTTAAACACTGGTAGACACAGCCACATTGCCCTCTGAAAAGCTTGTCCGAGAGGACTGTCCGGAGCAGGGATGGGGTGGGGGCGGGCGGAGTGTGACCTCAGGGTACACCAGGCCCATTGCCCCAAGAACGAGCTGAAAACAACACACACGGTGTGATGCCGTCTTATAAATGAAAAGAAAAGGCCGGGTGCGGTGGCTCACGCCTGGAATCCCAGCACTTTAGGAGGCTGAGCCGGACGACCACCTGAGGTCAGGCATTCAAGACCAGCCTGGCCCTCATGGCAAAGCACGGCTGTCTCTACTAAGAATACAAAAAATTAGCCAGGCATGGTGGCACACGCCTGTAATCCCAGCTACTTGGGAGGCTGAGGCAGGAGAATCGCTTGAACCAGGGAGGTGGAGGTTGCAGTGAGCTGAGGTCATGCCACTGCACTGCAGCCTGGATGTTAGAGCAAGACCTGGTCTCAGAAAAAAAAAAAAAAAAAAAAAAGAGAGAGCAAGGAGAGAGAGAGAGAGAGAGAGAGAACCTGACCCCCAGACAAGTCAGGTGCCAATAGCTATGTTTAAAGGAATGAAGCACATTGGCCAGAATACACAGAGGGGATTTCCCTGGGAGGGGGGAGCGGATGAGAGTTGGGGGAAGGCGGAAGGAGCTTTATCGTGATTAGTAATACCGTCTTTCCTTCATTTTTTTTTTCAGGGCAACATATTCTTATCTATTCATTCTATGGTTTCAAGATTAAGGAAGTAAGTAAGCTATTAAAATATCAGGTTAAAAATGATTAATTCTGGGTGAGGAATATAGATGATTCCTACATTTTGCCCCTCCCTCCCTCCCTCCCTCTCTCCCTCCCTCTCTCCCTCCCTTCCTTTTTTCCTTCCTTCTTTCTGACAGACTCTTGCTCTGTTGCCCAGGCTGGAGTGCAGTGACACGATCTCAGCTCACTGCAACCTCTGCCTCCCAGATTCAAGTGATTCTTGTGCCTCAGACTCCCAAGTAGCTGGAACGACAGGTGCGCACCACCATAACCAGCTAACTTTTGGTATTTTTAGTAGAGACAGAGTGTCACTATGTTGGCCAGGCTGGTCTTGAACTCTTGGCCTCAAGTGATCTGCCCACCTCGGCCTCTCAAATTGTTGGGATTACAGGCATGCGCCACCATACCAGGCTTGCTTTGTTCTTTTCTGAAGTAATCAAAATTAAAAATATATTGTGAAAGACACCGCCTCCAACACACACCCTTTTCTGGCAGTGGAGGTAATCCAGGCATCTGTGACAGCTCCCAAGTCTGGGTTTCCTGGGGATGTGACCGGCAGGTGACCTATTAACCACTGTCAAAATAGAGACACCAGCCATGGGGAAGTAGTTTCCTTGTAGTTTGGCCAAGAAATTTCTTGTTCCTATGACTCAGCAGCAGCTAGCAGGCACCCCAGTGGTGGCCAGGGACATACACTGCTGGTCACTGACCCCAGCTGGCCAGCTGGGCACTCATTCTGCTCCCGCAGCCCTGGGGAGCCGGCCTCTAGTCTAATCCCAGCCCTCGGTGGTCACTCCAGTATTTGTGTTTGCCGTCTGGGTGCAGGATGGTAGGGGTGTGCTGGTGGCCGGGACTCAGGCAGGATAGCAAAGGTTGGCTGGGGTTAGACCAGGCCAAGAGGGCCTTTCAAACCTTCCCCTTCCTGGGGCTGGTCACATAGGTAATTTAAAATTTTCTACTAGCCACAATAAAAAAGTAAAAGGAAACAGGTGAACTTAATTTTAACCCTATATTTTGTTTAACACAATAAACCCAATATATTAACATTTCAACACGAAATCGACATCTAAATAGTATTTGTAAGATACTGTATATGTTTATTATTTTCTTTCTTTCCTTTCTTTCTTTCTTTCCTTCTCTTTCTTTCTCTTTGTCTCTCTTTCTTTCTTTTCCTCCTTCCCTCCCTCTCTTTCTTCCTTTCTCTCTTTCTTTTTCTCTTTCTCTTTCTTTCTCTCTCTCTCTCTTTCCCTCCCTCCCTCCCTCCCTTCTTTCCTTCCTTCCTTCCTTCCTCCCTTCCTTCCTTCCTTCCTTCCTTCCTTCCTTCCTTCCTTCCTTCCTTCCTTCCTTCTTTCCTTCCTTCCTTCCTTCCTTTCTCGCTCTCTCTTTCTTTCTTTTCCTTCTTTCTTTTCTCATTCTTTCGACAGAGTCTCACTTTGTCACCCAGGCTGGAGTGCAGTGCTGTGATCTTGGCTCATCACAACCTCTGCCTCCTGGGTTCAAGCGATTCTCCTGCCTCAACAAAGATCTGGGACTACAGGCATGTGCCACCACGCCAGGCTAATTTTTTGTATTTTTCAGTAGAGACGGGGTTTCGCCATGTTGGTCAAGCTGGTCTTGAACTCCTGGCCTCAAGTGATCCACCTGCCTTAGCCTCCCACAGTGTTGGGACTACAGGCGTGAGCCGCCGTGCCTGGCCTTATTTTCCTACAAAGTCTTCAAGATCCCATGTGCATGTTACACTCACAGCATGTCTTCAACTGGACTTGCCACACAGTTCAAGTGCTCACACGGCCACAGATGGCCTGGGGCTGCCCTGGTGGAACTGCATCCACCGGCCAGTCTAGGCTATCATGGCCTTAGAGGTCATTAACACCTTTCAGAAAAGAGCAGTGGGAAATCAATATAGCAAAAAGATATCTAGGCCACTTCGCCTGCTCTCTCCTCAGCTGGAAGGCAGGCGAAGCTCTAATGTGTCAGCTCTGTAACCAGAATGGGGAGGGGGCCTCAGCCAGTGTCCACCCCCAGCAGAGTGGGCAGGCACTGCATAGCAGGTGCATAGCCAGGGGCCCCATGCCTGTAACATGGATGCATCTTTAGAATGCAGCCCTAGGGAATAAAGTCTGGAATTCAGCTACGGCATTGTACTGATGCCTGTATCTTCATTTTCTAAATGTTTATATGGCTATGTAAGAGGTTAACATGGAGGCAAAGAGCACATGGAAACTGTCAGCACTATCCTAGCAACTTTTTAATAATTCTACAGTTATTCCAAAGGTATAAGTTTATGGGAAAACAACACTCAATTGAAAGTGAAGAATGCATTGAAATCTATAACAAAGTCCTATTCACTTCAATTAAAAACATACAGACCAGGCATGGTGGCTCACGTCTGTAGTCCCAGTGCCTTAAGAGGCCAACGTGGCAGATCACCTGAGGTCAGGAGTTCAAGATCAGCCTGGCCAACATGGTGAAACCCTGTCTCTGCAAAAAATAGAAAAATTAGCCAGGCATAATGGCAGGTGCCTGTAATTCCAGCGACTTAGGAGGCTGAGGCAGGAGAATTCCTTGAACCCGGAAGGTAGAGGTTGCAGTGAGCCGAGAGTGTGTCATTGCACTCCAGCCTGGGTGACAGAGTGAGACTCTGTCCCCACCCCCCTCCAAAAAAAAAGAAAAAAAAAATATATATATATATTAGGGTGTTATATCACCACTCAAATGCCTCTTCAGAATTTCACCTTAGTTTTCAAATCAGACTCAAGATTGATCGTGTGTGTGTGTGTGTGTGACTTGGTCATGGACACAATAGCTTCTGGAAGACTTTTTCACGGAGAGTATGGGGGCTTCTTTGGCCAAATTGGGCAGGTGCAGTTTCCATCTGCTTGGCAGCTGCCATCTGGCCCACAGCATGTCTGCGGTGTCATGCTCCTCTCCAGAGGTTTCTGCCACAGAATCTACTCCTTCGCTGAGCTCTGGCCCTGCGCTTTCCAAGAAGAAAGGCCACAGGGACTGCCAGGATCCCACTCCCTCAGATCCTGCAAGTCATACAAAGCATGTCTTTTGAACAAAGGAAATTAAAAGAAATTAATAAGAGAAAAACAACAGAAAAATCCCTGCGGATTTAGGACACAGATACACTTTTAGCTAATGCATGGGTCAGAGAAGAAATCATAAAGGAAATTAGAAAGTAGTTGAAACTGAATGAAAATGAAAAAAAGAACAGCATGCCAAAAATTGTGGGATGCCATTTAAGCAGCATTTAGGGGGAAATCTAGATAACACTAAGTGTCTATGTTAGAAAAGAAGAAAGGTCTCCAACCAATGACCCAAGTTTCTACTTTGAGAAACTAGAAAAAAGAAAAGCAAATTAAATCCAAAGCCAAGGTGTGTATGGACATAAATACAGACAAATATATCAATGAGCAGAATGGAGAGTCCAGAACCAGACTGAAACACTTGGAGAACTTATTTTAAACAATTGACGCTACCACAGTTTGGTGGAGAAAGAATGGTCTTTTCAACAAATGGTGCTAGAACCATTGGATATCCATGTGCTAAAATGAAGCAAAGCAAAAAACAAAAAGAAGCTAAATGCATACTTTGCATCACTTACGGAGATTAACTCAAATGGATCATAGACCTAAATATAAAACTTACAACGTAAAACTTCAAGAAGAAAATAAGAGAACATTTTTGTGACTTTGGGTTAGGCAAATATGACTGTGCTATGGCACTGCCGTGACTTGAATGTGTCCCCTGAAGTTCATGTGCTGGAAACTAGATCCCAGTGCAGCAGTATTGGGAAGTGGGGCCTAATGGGAGGTGTTGGGGTCATGGGGGCACCATCCTCATTAATAGATTAATGCCAGTATCACGGCAGTGGGTTTGTTATCAGCAGGATGTATTCCCTATAAAGAATGAGTTTAGCTCTCTCTCTCTCTCTCTCCTTCCCCTTGTTCTTCCTTTTTGTTATAATGCAGCAAGAAGGCCCTCGCCAGATGCAGCCCCTCAATCTTGGACTTCCCAGCCTTCAGAACCGTAAGAAATAAATGTCTTTTCTTTATAAATTACCCAGTCTATGGTATTCTGGTATAGTAGCACAAAACAGACTATGACAGACATCAAAAGCATGACCCATACAATAAAATAATTACTAAATTGAACTTAGGAAAAATTGTAAATGCCTGCTTGTTCAAAGACATTGTTCTGTTAAGAGAATATAAAGATAAACCTCAGACGGGGAGAAAATATTTACAAGTCATATATCTGATGAAGAGCTTGTATCCGGAATGCATGAAGAACTCTTAATTCTCAAAAACAGGGAAACAAACAATCTAATTTTTTAAATGGGTGAAAGATTTGAGACAAATTCAACAAAGAAGATATATATGGCAAATAAGCCCATGAAAAGATGCTCAATGTCGTTAGGCATTAGGGAAATACATGCTAAGACCACAACGAGATATTACACTAGTAGAATTTTAGCCAGTAGAATGACTAGAATTCAGAAGCAAGCATGTTGAGGAGAAACTGAAACTGCATTTACTGCTTATGGAAATGTAAAATGGTTCAACCACTTTGAAACCTAACTGGGCAGTTTCTTGGAAAGTTAAGCACACATCTACCATGCAATCTAGCCATTCCACTCCTGGGCATTTACTGAAGAGAAATAAAACTATATGTCAAAAAAATGTTTATAACAGCTTTTGCTGATAATAGCTAAAAACTGGAAGCAACTCAAACGGCAGGTGAATGCATAAACAAATTGTGGTTTCACATCCACATCATGAAATACTACTTAGCAACAAAAAGGAATGAATGACTGCTACAAGCAACAACACAGAAGAGTCTCAAGATCATAAGCTGAATGCAAAGGCCGGACAAAAAAGAGCACATGTGGGATGAGTCAATTACATAAAAGTCTAGAAAATGCAAACTTATAGTGGCAGAAAGCAGACCAGTGGTTGACTGGCGGGGTGGGGAGGGGTGGGAGGGAGGAACTACAAAGGGGCATGAGGAGGCTTTTTGGGGTGATGAATATGTTCATTATTTTGAGTGTGGTGGTGGCTTTGTAGGTATATTCATGTAACAACTGGTGGAAATGAGCACTTTAAGGATGTGCAGTTTATTGCACATCAGTTGTACCACACTAAATCTATTAACAAAAAAATCCATGCCTCCCAAACAACAATGTTCATTTTTGTTTGTTTGTTTGTTTTGTTTTTTTGAGACAGAGTTTCGCTCTTGTTGCCCAGGCTGGAGTGCAATGGCGCAATCTCGGCTCACTGCAACCTCCGCCTCCCGGGTTCAAGCGATTCTCCTGCCTCAGCCTCCCGAGTAGCTGGGATTACAGGCATGCGCCACCACACCTGGCTAATTTTTGTATTTTTAGTGGAAATGGGATTTCTCCATGTTGGTCAGGCTCGTCTCAAACCCCCGACCTCAGGTGATCCACCTGCCTTGGCCTCCCAAAGTGCTGGGATTACAGGCGTGAGCCACTGCGCCCAGCCAACAATGTTCATTTGGCAAGACTGCATGCCCACTAAAAGGCATACAATTCCCATTAGAAGGGCTGTTATGGGAGGGAAGGAACTGGATTAGGGGGTAGGGATTGAATAAGTAAAACAAGCAAGACAAAGTCTGAGAAGGGAGTGAGACTGACCCAAGACAGCTTCTCTGCCAGTCTGTGTAAGACTCACCCATTCAAGTCCCTAGACTCCTTAAGGGTCTATTAGACCCCCGAGCCCCCTGTTTGGAGGCATGAGGTTACCCACAGCCAGGTGCCTGTTGGCTGCCTACATCATGGGTCAGAAAACACTTGCTTGGGGTAACCAAAGAAACGAACGGATATTTAGAATGTGTATTTTTTAGATGTCTGAGTACCCTGTGCTAATGGATTCATCACTCAACAGATATTGATACTGACTACATGCCTCAGTGCCAGGCAGTGATGGAAGGGAGGTGTGGGAGGAAGAGGCTGCCCAGACCCCGGCTGGGTGGATGTCTGGGTGCTGATGGCAGGAAGACTCCACAGATGGTGTGTTTCTGGGGACAGGGACCAGGTCTGTGTTATTCACCAACAAGGCTCCCTGGCTGGCACAGACAAGGCCCTGGAGTCAAGTGGAGCCTGGCAGTTGAGGACAAGCCAGCTTAGGAAGGCACCACGTAACAGAAGGTTCTTTCTTACAAGGGTTAAAGCAACCCAAAGATTTTCACACCCAAAGGCCTGTGTTTCCGGTGGCATTCGCTTTAGGTAAGCATGTCAGTCCAGATTCTCCAGAGGAAAGAACCAATAAACAGAAGCAATAGACCCATAGGGGATGAGAGACAGAGAGAGAGAGAGAGAGAGAGAGACTGATTTTAAGGAATTGACTCACCGCCATGGGGGCCGGCAAATTCCTAATCTGTAAGGCCTGCCAGCAGGGTGGAAACCCAGCAGAGTTTCTACGTTACTGACCTGAGGCAAAATTGCTTCTTCTCCAGAAAACCTGTTTGTTTGCTTGTAAGGCCTTCAACTGGTGGGACAAGGCCCACCTACATGATACAGAATAATCTCTTTGACTTAAAGTGAACGGACTGCAGATGTCAGCCACGTCGACCAAATACTCTCCCAGCAGCACCTAGACTAGTGTTTGACCAAACTCCAGGCACTGCAGCCTGGCCAAGCTGACACGGAATATTAATCAGTGAACCACATCCAAATCCTGAAACTGCAGGTGTCAACTGTCCAGGAACAAGTTCCACCTGACCGGCTCCACGGGGCCCGGCCAGATCTTTGGGGGCAGTGCAATTTTTGACAACTCCGCTGATGGCAGCTCCGAGGCTGTCCACACAGGCACCTGGAGCTGTAAAGGCCACACGTAAATGCCCAGTGCTTGCTGCAAAAATGCACAATTCAAGTGACACTTTAGCTGAACCCCGAGGGATGGCTTGGCCGGGCGAGGGATTGGAGGTGGTAGGCAAAGCCACAGTGTCTGCTTGAGCTGGCAGGGGCAGGGAGCATGCCAGCTACCACACTGCATCCATAGGTCTGAACTTTCCCGGACAGTGAGATGGCCTCTGGGGGTAATGAGGGGCCCCCACGTGGTAAAGGGCTGCAGGCTTTGCAGCACGAAGGGACAAGGTGAGTCTGGTGCTCGGGAAGAGTCCCTCTTACTGCCATGAAGATGATAGATTTGGGGTGGGGGCCCTGGGGATGGTCACGGCAGGTGGAGGGACTAGTTAGAGGCTGGTTTAATAACCCAAGTGAGACGGCGAGAGAGGATAGGAGTGCAGAGCCACCTGATATTCAGGAGCTTGGATCTATAGGACATGGCAATTTTTGGTGGTGGGCGGTGAAGACAGAGGAAGGCACCCTGATGTCTCACTCTCGCAGAGCCCAGAGGGCCTTCCTCCGGCCCCACCCAGGCCTGGGCTCAGAACCTGAGGTCGGCAGACCCTTGAAATGATAGCAAATGCAGCGTGTCTGCGCACAACCTCATTCCCTGTTTGGAGTAGAGATTTTGTAGCTTTCATGGGATTCCCAAAGAGACCCCCGAGGCTGAGAGGGTGAGGACCACGGCCCCCAGGGAAGGAGCCCCTGGCCTGGATTCTTGTCAGAGTGTCTAACTCCAAGACCGATCCGTGTGTCCCTAAAATGAAGTAAGGGTGGGGAATCATTCTTCAATTTGCAAAAATGCAATTTGTACCCAGCTCTGACAGCCTAAAGCACTCCTGGATTATTAGCACAAAAGCAAGAACACAGCCCAGTCCTGCAAAAAGGGGAGGCCGGGTGGCTCTTCCTATTGGAAAGAGGCCAGGAGGACATTTGGGGATTTGATTCCTAATTATTGTTCAGCATCACTGAAGGATGTCTGGCTGAAAGGCAGTCAGTGCTTCTGGTTTCCGAGGGAGGGGTGCAGCCCTGTCTGGCCTCATCGTCCATGTGACTGTCCCAGAGGCTGCCTCCTGCTTTGGCCAGATGGCACCGCCAGCCGCTTGATGACATACGTTCCTGCTCTTGGATTTATTGACACAAGGCACACAAAGCCTTGCTTAGGCAGGTCAGGGAGGCTCCCCACCTTCAGCCCAGCCCTGCTTCCCTTCAGGGGATAATGACCCAGCCTGGCCACAGGTGCCAGGCTCAGGCCTCTCCAGACCCCAACTCAGAGCCTTTCTTCCCTGCAGAACCTGGGGCGTGGCTGACAGAAAGGCACCTGGACAGGGAGGGACTGGACACTCACTCTGCTGGTCACTCTCCGCCTGCCCCTCCAGGTCCAGCCCCGACTCCTCACCCTGTTTCTCTGCCACAGGAGACCAACTGGTTCCCCAGCTTCCTGGCTTTGGAGTCCCCACTGGAAGCGGCTAGTAGGGGTTGCCATCAACAGATCAGAGCTGGGAAGGAGAGGGGCTGGCTTCCTTCCTGCCCGGCCGCAGGGGGCAGTGGGTGCCTCCCCTAGGCACAGCCACGACGGCTCCCATCCGGCTCCATGGACAGCTCCCTCTCTTACTGGGTTCTGTAACTGCCTCCTTCTGGCCTCAGACAGTAACAAGGGGCTTCACCAACCATCCTTTCCTGGCTTCCTGATCTCGCCCACCCCTCGGGGTGGGTCATCTGCTTCCTGGGGGCCCTTGACAGATGCATGCGGCAGGAACTGATGGCAACAGCGGTGGTAGCAATAGTCACCACCACTTACCACGCACAGGCGCACTCCACCGCGGACAGGCGCACTTCACCCCACTCACCTCTCTGGACAAGCTTATGGAGTAGACGCTCTTGTTATCCCCCACTTTAGAGATGGGGGAACTGAGGCATGAGGGTGCTGGATGGCAGAGCCAGTAGTCAAGGACACCAGAACTGGGAGGAAGCCAGAGCGACCTCGAAGTCTTCTCTGGAATACACTTGATCCTTCACGGGATGTGGGGGATCACCTCTGGAGCTCTTGCAGGGGGGCCAATGGGTTCCACAGACCCTGGGGTCAGCGCTGTGGGGCGAGACTGTGGTGCTGACCGCTTGCCCCTCTGGGGTCTAGACCCTCTGTGAATCCCTGCACGGACACTGCGACCCTCTTCTCTGGCCAGGCCCGGGGTCGGCTCACACACTGGTGCCCTCGAGGGCTGGCTGAGTGAGATTTGCCGGCTGTGGCAGTGTCGTCCCTGACGTGAGTGTGACCTCGGTGGCCTATGCACTGCCCCAGACTTACCCCAGTGTTCGAGTGACAGGCACCTTACTGTCCATTTCCTTTCTATTCAAAGAGAAGATTAAAAAGGAAAGTTGGTGACCCTGGGGGTAATCGCGGGCAAGCTAAAAATACTCTCAATAAATAAACAAACCGGGTCAGTGATCCAAACACCATGAGGCAGCGATTCCGGGTGTGCAAAGGCCACTATTTATGGCTGTGGGCTTGTTTGCCCAGAGAATGCCATGCCGGAGATATAGGATGGCAGTGTCCCGTGGGGTACGCCTGGGCAAAATGACCCATGTCAAGTCAATAACCTCCGCACTGCTTCACCTTCTCGTGCTGGAATGCCTTCTGCGTGCCTTCCTGGAAAGCGCCCTGTGGCCCCGTGACCCAGCCTGGGCCGGCACCTTGAGTTGGGCACAAATTCAAGATGACGACTCTTGGATCCCATTGGCTGGCGGCAGAATGATGAGGACACATTCTGCCCGGGCGGTTTATTGTCCGTTCTAGACTGAGAACAATTCCGGGCTGTTATGATGTGATTGCCCTTGGGGCGTTATCAGTGTGAACTCAGGGCAGAGCAGTACCCGTGCCGCGCAGCCAACGCTGTTTCACAGGGAGGGCCCTCCTGCGCTTTCGCCCACAGTGGGGCTCGGGTCCATGGGTGCAGGGCTGGAGGAGGATGTGAGGGGCAGCTATTTCAGTCCTGAATATCAGGATTTTAACCCCAAATAAATGTCTTGGTTATTATTTCAGCAGGCGTGCCCTAAATCACCTTGGGAAGACTTGAGCCTTTCAGAGCCTTGGTTTGCATAAAATAGGGGTTGTGTCAGAGCCCCCTTTGTGGGGCTATGGAGAAGATTGCAGAAGATTTCATAGAATGAAGTGCTTAGCACTGAGCCTGGCACAGCATAGGTGGTTGAACATTGATGCTTTTGTTTGTTATTAGTACAGCTGTGTTGCTGATTTTATAGTCGAGATTCCACAACAGGAAATCGAGTTGGAACATAAAGATATTTGCCCCGTGGATTCTCCAGGGGGTTCCCACACAGTCCCATTCTCGCATTCATTTCTCGAGCTGTCCCTCTCATTAGCCTACAGAATGAGCTGGAGCTGCTTCTCGCTGGCAATGGGGAGAGCTCCTTTCTGGGGGACCCCGGCTCCCAGGAGCTGAGCTTAGAGGTTGCCAGGCCTGAGGAGAGGGAAATGACCCAGGGATGCTAGGAGGGGCTGGGCCCTCTCAGGACAGGCCTCAGGCTTCTTTTGGAAGCAGGGGTTTGCCATCCAGGAAGCAGGCATGGCCCATGCCCATTGTGGGAGAGGGTGAGGCTGCACCGCCTGCCTGCTTTCTGACAGCACGCCTTGGCAGGCAGGCCAGGGTAGGCAGGGCCCCTTTGGGACTCTGCTGGAGGAGATTTGGAGGTAGGGCTCTGAGGCCCCTAAAATTTGCTCCATGCATCCTTACACAAGGGAGAGCTCCAGCAGAAGCCAGGGTCTGCGGTCAGGGAAAGGCAGAGGATGGCAAGGGACACTGAGGAAGAGCAGGGTCTCACCCTTGGTGGCTCAGCTGCTTTTTGGTAGTGATGGCTCCGGAACCTGGGCCCCCCATCCCCAGCCAATACTCTCTGATTTTCCAAAAGGAAATTTCCCTATTATTTCCCTCTTAGATCCATGAAGGGTATTTATCAATGGCAAAGGATGACGCCCTGCAGGTGTATCAGTGGCCCGTGAGCCGGCTCCATCCAGCCTCAGCAGGAAGAAGCATTTTTCCAAGCATCTCAATGCTCACATTAGTGCTCAATTGGCAATTAGCAAATGTCACAACCCCCTCCTCCCTGAGCGACAGTTGTTTCAGATGTCAAATTCCTGCCAAGCGCCACGTCTTGTTCTAAAACCTCTTTCCAGGGGTACTCGAGGGAAATTAGCATGATGCCAGCCAAGAAGAAAACCCCTCGGAGCTTGAGAATGGCGAGTCCTCCCGGGGAGGGAATTCAGCCGCAGGTTCCTATCGACAGTGAAAGATTAATTGGTGCAGAGTGAATTATGGAAATGCGTGAGGCCGTTTCTACCGACGATGCCTTTAAAACCGCGGTCCCCCGCTGCAGCGCCATCGCACACCAGGTCTGCAGAGGGCAGCGGAAGCCCCAGCCTCCTTCTTTTGTCCTCTCCAAGAGGCCCCTTCCCAAAGTTAAATGTGTTTAGAAGCAGGCAGGGGACTGAACAGCCCTGCAAAGCAAACATCACCTCCAACACTAACAGTGAGTAAGTGCTTCCTGTGGACCAGGCACTTTGCATGGATTATATTTCCTTTGTTCCCTAAAACAACTCGGAGATAAATTCTATTGTCGTTCCCATTTTACAGAGAAGGACACTGAGAGGGGATGTGACTTGCCTCGGGGGACCCATTCAGGGAGTGCAGAACCAGGATCTGGCCCTGGTGGCCTGTCTCAGAGCTGGGTCCTTACCTGTGCCCTGCCAGGCGAGTGATCTGAATGGGCAGGTGGGGAGAAATCCCATGCCTCGATTTCCTCTAGGAAAGTGTCTTGGTTTTCTGTTCACTGAATGGTTACGAGCCCTTGTCCCTGCAGGCTGGGGGCCAGGGAGGGAGGCTGAGGACCAGGTGGGGAACAGTCTATGTCTCACAGCTGAGGCTTTCATAGGGGAAGGGGGTTCCCAGGGGAGGTGAGGGGTGCTGGGTGCTGACAGGAGCTCTGGGGGCACTGCCCAGATCCCCTGGGCTCTTAAGAGAAAATTGAGGGGTCAGAAGGTCCAAGCAGGGCCTGAGATCTCGTCACTCCGAAGCTTCCAGCAAGGGAGGCCCTGGCGGCAATTTCCCAGCAGGTCTCTAAGCCAGAGATATCCAGGAGGCTTTGCTTTCCAGTTGGATATAGGGGGCAGCCCAGTCTATTCATGGATGCCCCAGGCTAGGGTCGTGGCTCTAGACACAGGTGGGTCTGGGCTCTCGAGCATCAGTATAATAACCTCATTTCATGAAGGAGGTGAGTCAAGCCCAGGGACAGAAGGAGGATCCCAGAGTCCCCAGCAGAGCCGGACTCAGGGCCCTGGTCACCGCCAGCTGGCCAGGACCCAGCACCGGGGCCGTGGAGGTAGGGAAAGCCGCTGGTCCAGAGCATCCCGACCTCCCCCGAATAAAAGGGGTGGCTTCGGTACTGCCTGAGAGTTATAGTTGACTCAGCCCACCTTGGAAGCCAGGTTCTAGGAAAAACCCCTCTCTAAGGAAGAACTATGCTGCCTGCCTCCAGCCTGGTCCCACTGCCACCACAAGATGGCGCTGTTTTGCGGGGTTTTTGTTTCTCTTTACAACCTAAGCACACTGACCCGGTCTTTGCCACCTTTGATGTTCTTGGGTTTACGGCACTGAAGGTAATTCTGTCGTCCTGGTGCAGAGGACAGAAGACGCCTTCTTGTAGGGTGCATGCACATGTGTGATCATGTGTCCAAGTGTGTGATCATGCGTGCAGGTGCATGTGTGTGCATACGAACCTGTGTGAATCTTTGTATGCATGGCATATGCTCTTGTGTGTTTGTGCATGTCTTTGCCTTGTGTGTGCATGTGTGTGTGTGTATGCATGTGTTCAAACATGTGAGTATGTGTGGTATATGCTCCTATGTGTGCAGGAGTGTGTATATTTGTATGCACGGTGTATGCTCATGTGTGAGCCCGTGCTCATGGGCGTATGTGTGCCTTTGTGTCAGTAGGTCTTGTGTGCATGTGTATGTATTTGTACATGTGTGTTTGCCTGCATGGTACATGTGTGTGCCAGTGTGCCAGTGTATGCCAGTGTGTGCCAGTGTGTGCACACGTGCACATTTTGGGCTGTGTGGGGATGTGTGCAGAGGCACATGTGTATGCCTATTTGCATGCATGGTGTGCACGTATGTCTGTGTGTGTGTCTGCCGGACAGCAAGAAGCAGCAAGGTCCATCTCCTGTCCTCAGTGGTCCTTCCCCTCCTCTCTTTCTTGGCTAATGTGGCTCAGAGCCTGCATTGGCAGGCGAAAGCTGGGCCTGGCTGGGGGCACCTCCGGGCTCTGATCCATGCCGCCCTGTGGCCACTTGCACCTGGATGCAGGAGCACTGTCTGCTATTTGTCTCCCTTACTGTACTCTGAGCTCCTGGAGGCCAGGTCTGGGCGGTGCTCAACCACGGCTCCCCAGGTTTGGGCACAGGACCTGGCCTAGAGTTCGCTAGAGACCAGTCAGCTTTCTAGGCTGAATACCGAGGGTCCAGTTGTCAGAAACATCTGAGAGTTCATTTAATTCACTCGACAGTCCTCTGAGGCATACTGCATAATTATTCCATCTTGTGATGAAGAAACAAAGGCACAGAGAAGTTAAGTGACTCACCAGCTATGAACAGGCAGAACCAGCGTCCAGCTCAGGTTTGAATTGATGTTTGTGGGTTGAGATGAGTAAATTATTCCATTGGCCTGAATATATATTTTTAGCAGGAGGTGTTTTATCTGCATTTTGTTACAGGGATCATAAACCCTCTGTGCCCAGAGCAGGAGGCCACAGGCAATCCTGCTCAAATGCCTCTTCCTCCAGGAAGCCTACCTGACCTCTCTCAGAGAAAATTTCTGCTTCTCTGTGTTCCTGCAGACTTCAGGTTTCCACTTGGAGGTCCTAAGGTGCATAAATTCTTTCCAACCCTGTGAGCAAGAAGCCAGGGGTTTGGAGAGCCACTGAGGATCTGAAGAAACCTGATAAAAGCTCCAGATGCTGGGATCATGTAGGTGTGCACAAAAATCATCTCCAGTTTGAGAGGGTTCACTGACAATGCAGCTCAATGTTGGGCCTCGGTTAGAGCCCTCAAATAATAGAGACACCTGCCTAACTTGAGACGCAGCTGGCGACGGCCAGTGGAGCCCCTGTTTCTGAGAGGGGAGCATGGCACTAGACACTTCTTCTTCAGCCATTTCACAAATATTCTTGTGTGCCCATCGCGAGCCAAACTTTGTGCAGCAGTGAGCAAATGAGGCAGAAATCCTTGTCCTGGGGTTAGCCTGGGTCCCACGGAGTGGCTTACTGGGCTCCTGGAAGCCACATCCCTTGGTGAGGGAGAGCAGCTGCCCCGGCCTTCCTAGGCCCATGCCATTCCTCGCGCATGTCCTAAGCCAGGTGGGGTGGCCCGGCTGTCTGTGCACCTGCTGGGAGGACCCTCAGGCCACTCTGCACCCTGCACTCTCTCTCTGGCCCTCATGCAAACCTGTGAGCAAGAAGCCAGGGGTCTGGGGAGCCACTGAGGATCTGAAGAAACCTGATAAAAGCTCCAGATGCTGGGATCACGTAGGTGTGCACAAAAATCACTCCCAGTTTGAGAGGGTTCACTGCTGTTCCTGCAGACAGCCGTGCACGCCCTCAAACATCTGGAGTGGCCAGAAAAGACTGCAACACTCACAGCTCTGCCAAATGTTTGTTCTCTGCTCTTCTTAATGAGTTTATCCGTAGATTAATGGACTCGTGTGACATGTGATCAAGTAGTTGTTCTGTTCCCCCTAGAAAAGCTGACCTTGGCTAAATTCCAGGTGTGGACCCCAGGCAGGACCCTCTTTTTGTGGGGTGATGGGGTATGCCATCCCAGGTCTCAGGCTCTGCCCGCCTCACCTTTCTTTTCTGTACGGTATTTAAGTCCAATTGGATTAAATTTATTATTATTATTATTTTTGAGACAGCATCTCACTTTGTCACCCAGGCTGAGTACAGTGGTGTGATCATGGCTCACTGTAGCCTTGACCTTCTGGGCTCAAGCAATCCTCCCACCTCAGCCTTCCGAGTAGCTGGGACCACAGGCACAGGCCGCCACACCCAGCTAATTTTTTGTATTACTATTTATTTATTTATTTATTTATTTGTAGAGATGGGGTTTCACCATGTTTCCCAGGCTGGTCTCCAACTTCTGAGCTGAAATGATTTGCCTGCCTCGCCCTCGCAAAGTGCTGGGATTACAGGCGTGAGCCATCACCCCAGCCAAATTTGATTGAATGTTGAATTTAGACTCTGAGTAGTATCCCCAAATTCCCAGGCAAAGTGTCGACAGTGGAGCCTCCTGCAAGTGGGGGCAGGTAACTCAGGGAACATACATCCATCTAGGGACAGTCCTGCCTCCAGGACTGTTTACCCATTTATAAAAGAAGAGCTGCAATTGCTATCACATCCCCACGCTGTACACAGACTATAAAACCAGGGGCTCTGAGGGCCAGAGTCATGGTCCTGTTTGCCTGCCCTACACAGGATGATAGTGGAGCGAACACGAGTATAACACGATGAAGGAGAGGAGAGCTTGCCAGAGGAGACAGGCACATCCATCCTGTGTTTTGAAAAAGAAGAAGAAAAAAAGAAAAACAAACTTCCCCCAGGAACTCAATAAGAAAAGCTCTCTGGAATCCCACTCTCACCTCGACACCCCTCTTTCTTCCTGGCTGTTGCCTTCTGCCCGCACCCCTCTGTCACTCTTCCCTCCTGATCATTCTCCATCTCCCCACTCTTCAACGTCCCCACAGAACATCTTCCCACCATGTGGCAGTGACCATCCCTGCCTGGAGTGCCCTCCCGACTCTGCCCTCCCCCCTCTGCCCTCCCCCCTCAGCCCTCCTCACTCTGCCCTCCCCACTCTGCCCTTCCCACTCTGCCTTCCCCACTCTGCCCTCCCCACTCTGCCCTTCCCATCTGCCCTCCCCACTCTGCCTTCCCCACTCTGCCCTTCCCATTCTGCCTTCCCCACTCTGCCCTCCCCACTCTGCCCTCCCCACTCTGCCCTTCCCACTCTGCCCTCCCCACTCTGCTCTCCCCACTCTGCTCTCCCCACTCTGCCCTCCCCACTCTGCCCTCCCCACTCTGCCCTCCCCACTCTGCCCTTCCCATCTGCCCTCCCCACTCTGCCTTCCCCACTCTGCCCTTCCCACTCTGCCTTCCCCACTCTGCCCTTCCCACTCTGCCTTCCCCACTCTGCCCTCCCCACTCTGCCCTTCCCACTCTGCCCTCCCCACTCTGCTCTCCCCACTCTGCCCTTCCCACTCTGCCCTCCCCACTCTGCCCTCCCCACTCTGCCCTCCCCACTCTGCCCTCATTCCTACAGATTCGCTGCCTGTGTGTTTTCTCTTTGGGGATAAGAGTTGCTTCTCCAGGGTGCACCTAGTGCATGGGAGACAGCACTTCATATATGTTTGTTGACTGAATGCATCAAGTCTGGGTTCGAAAACATGTCTCATAACCCAGAATATTCTATACCCACAAGAGGACCGGGCTTGTGAGCAGAGTCATTGCTAAGTAGGCAGCCACTCCTGTCCCAGGTCTTTGGGGACAGGAGCACATTGATATGGCAGAGAAGGCTGCACAGTCGTGTTCAGTAACTGCTCCGGGCCTTGGAATGTCCCCGTTGGTATAAATTAATGGTTTGGAGGTACCAAGTGCTGTGAGGTCTGCTTTTGCGTGTAAGGAAAGAGACGGGCTAAACTGAGATGGCTTCTGACTCTGGACTCGGAGGCATTAATTACTTAAATGAATAAGTATTAAATCAAAGGCCTTGCTTCAAAAATTAAACTCAGATTAGGTCCTTGCTCTACTTCCTGTAAAATCAAAAACATTTGCTTGAAGACTGGACAGCCAGGGTGGGGGTGGGGGCAGTGCCGAGAAGAAAACCTCTTTGGCTGGTGACGTCCCCAATTGTGGGGCTGTAGGTGCCTCCCGGGGAGGGGGCGGCTGGTCCCTGCAGCCCTGAACTAAAAGTCCCGGCTCTGCCCAAGCCGATGCGCTGCAATGACCTCTCACCCCTGCGCTCCTGCGCAGCCAAGCCTGGAGGTGGGAGTAACTGCAATACCAGTGCGCAGGGGCCCTGGTTAGTGGGGTCCAGGAGACCAAGGTGGGGACTCTCAAGCCAGGAGGGTTTGGAGCAGAAGCAGCAAAGGCTGGTGAGAAGACCAACATGAAAAGACCAGGGATGCTGCCTGGGTCCGTGCAGGGACCTTGAGGGAGTATTTGGAGGCGATCTTACACCCAGAGTCAGGGGTCCCTGTAATTCTCCTATTTTATCTTAATCAGACTCGCTGTGTTCACAGAATCGCCTGTGACATTTCCAAGTGCCGGTCTAATCTTGCTTCCCACCCTAAACATTTCTTCCTGCAGTATGACGGTCCGAACTCCTCTGTGAACATCAAAGCCCCAGTGGAGTTGCCCCCAGGCAAGCTGGTCTCCTAAGGAATTTGCAGTTGGGCCTCTGCTCTCTCTGTTCACTGGCACCGCCTGATACCCTGGCGTGTCACTCACCCTTCAGCTGTCCCTGATTTCTTCTCTGCCCTCCTTATTCCCTCCCAACAAATGCAGGCATTTACTCCTTCCCCAGGGAGCCCAGGAATTCTTTTAGTGCCTCCTTGATAACAGCAGCTAAGGAGGGTTACTGAACACAGACTCTGCCCAGCGCTGTTCCAGTCATGGCCCCACGCTGGCGCAGGCAGTGCTGGTGACAGCCCGTGTGTGCGTGTGCAGACTACGTTCAGTGCCCTGCATTCTGTCAGACCACCAATTCCAGCTTCAGATATGACTAGACGCAGAGTCACAGAGAGAGGAAGCCACCGGCCTCCGGCCACTTAGCAAGTGCTGGCCAAGCAAGGCTCAGGCCCTGGCCCCTGGCTCCCTGAAGGACGGATCTTGGTCTCGTTCATTCTGTTCCCTTTGTCTCTGCACCTGGAATGGGGGTGGTGATGTGCTTCTCTGTGTCCAGGCTCCTTCCCCTCCAGAGCGGCCATGGCATGCTGGCCTTTGCCACCCAGTCCCTTGACCAACTCCCAGGGCCCTGTGGGTGGCAACATCCCTGCCAGCTCCCTGCTCCTGTGTCTGGCCCGAGCTAGGCACTCAGCATCACTGGAAAGGAGCTGGGTGGCCTGAGCTCCCTTCCTTGGGCTCCGCTAGCCAGAGGAAGCTATCGTCCGCCACCGTGGGTGCACCAGGTCCCTGCCTCAGAGCCCCTCAGATGCTAAGGCTGCTCCCCAAGATGCAGCCAGAATGCCAATCTGTCTCTGGGCCGTGTGCCCTCTGAGCTGGCTCCATGGTGGCGGGACAGCCCTGGCGGCCACAGCACATGGGAACAGATGATTTCTTTGGGCCACCAAGCATCCCGCAGAGACCACACCCAGCATCCCGTGGTGGCTGGAATTCCATACTGGGTCCACAGGCAAGTCTGCCCTGAGACAGCCAGCCTGGGGTGCCAGCCAGGGGAGCACAGCTCACAGGGCTGTGTGGACACCTCTCAGCATGATGAAAATCTGTGTCTGCCAGGATCACCCATAGACCCCCCCGAGACCTGAGCTAGAGACGCCCCTGCCCTGGCCCCATGCCTCAGAGGCCTGGTAGAGGGTTGATTGGTGGCCCCTAAGCCACAGCTACCTCAGAAGATGGCTTTATTGGAAATAAGCGTCTGTGCAGATGTAATTAAGGTAAGGAGCTTGAGATGAGATCATCCTGGGTTACCCAGGTGGGCCCTAAATCCAATGATGGGAACCTTATAAGAGGCAAAAAAAAGAGAAGACACAGAGGGGAGGTGACTGTGTGACCACGGAGGCAGGGGCTGGTGGGAGGCGGCCACAGCGAAGGAGCAGCTGGAGCCCCAGAAGCTGGAAGAGGTAGAGTGGGCCCTCCCCTAGTGACTTCAGAGGGCATGTGGCACTGCCAACACCTCGATCTTGGACTTGTGGCCGGCAGAACTGCGAGGGATAAATGCCTGCTGTTCATACTGCCTGGTCTGTGGGATTTCACTGCAGCAGCTGCGGGGCGCTGAGGGCGCCTTGCTCGCAGGCTGTCGGGGCTGGAACTGAGGCTCAGAGAGTGGAGACATGGCCGTGACCAACACACTTCTCCCCACGCCTCCATTTCCTTTTCCCTACAACTCAGGAGGCAGCGGGACCTACCCTGTAGGGTTTGGGGATGACTAAATAGTCTTATCACTCAGGGGGTTGGAGCAGCACGTACACCTGGTTGATGTGGCATCCCATTTTCACTGACACGTCGTGCATCTTTATAACTTGCCTAGTCCCTCAGCTTGTAGTGGGGAGCTCAGCTTGTAGTGGGGAGCTCATCTTTCAACCCAGGTCTGTCAGCAGGCAAGGCCCATGCTCATGAGGTCTTTGTGGCACCCTGAAAATGGGCACACATGGATGGCCCCATGAAGGGCCTGTAGTGTTGTCACTAAAGGTGACACTGGTTAAGCTAAACAACTCCACGTGGAGTTCAGGAACTGCCTGATCCAGGAGCACAGGAGCTTTGTCCAATGACCGCCTGCCTCTCCAGCACTTCTGACTGGGGCTGGCACATAGTTGGTGCCCAGTGCCTTGGGTCAGTGGATGGAAGCAGGGATGGGGGTCTCTATCCCAGTCATGCTTGCGGCAGGGGTGGAATATCTTTGAAGACACACACAAGTCAGGGAGGAGAAGTGAGACCCTGGAAGCCCGTCCCACACGGGGGCCTGAGGTTAACGTGAGGCACCAAGGTGTCCAGCAGAGGGGGCTGTAGGTGGGTGATGGTTTAGGGGATTCCTGAGCAGAGGCTGTGAGGTGCAGAGGTCTTCGTGTGGCAGGGTGGACAGGCAGCTGGCAGGCACTACAGGAAGCCAGCTTGGCCGTCTTCTCCTGTCCCGTCCCCAGCAGCAGCCTGGCTAGGGGCAGCTCTGATGGGCTTGGAAGGGTGGGCGCCAAGCATGAGCCTGGCTGGCACTGACGGCCATGACCACACGCACTGGAGAAGAACTTCCCACCGCCAGTCCCCTAGTGGGGCTGTAGGGTGAGTGCCGGTGAGCAGGGCTGAGCCCAGGAAACAGCCTTGGAGAGGAGCTGGGAGGCCTGACCATGCCTGGCCACACAGAGGCTGAGCACGGAGCAGGCTTGGTCCCGTGTCCCAGGCCACATTGCCTGGATCCAGTGGCAGAGTGAGACCAGAGCACTTTCCAGAGCCCTGTGCTGCTAACCTACTCAGCCAAGCGGGGGCAGCTGTGGCCTAGAGGTGGTGTGGGGCCTGGGGCCTCTTCTCCTGGGGCATCCAGGGCTCTGTCCCAGACGGCTGGGTCCAGGGAAATTCTAATTGGAATAAAGAACACCTTCACGTGCCAGCGTCTTCCCATCTCATCAGGGTGGACAGAGCCCAGCGTTTCCCACGCACGTGACCGGTGGTCACCCATGGTGATCTCCTCTGTCAATCCCTCCTGGCCTAGGAACCAGCATTGGTCCCAGGACGGCTGTATCACTTGTCTGAACCTCTCAGCTTCTGGGTGGTGGTGTGGGTTTGAGTGGGCTGTGGGGCTAAGGAACTGCACTGATGCACCCCACAGCCCAGAGGGGCATGGCCAGCGGCACCCAGATGGGGTGGGGCAGTGGCTCCTGATGGTACTCAGGCAGGGGGCCTGGTGGGAACAGAGTGTGGTCAGGACACCAGGCCAAGGACAGCCTGCAGGGAGCTGGTGTCAGGGTAGCCTTCCCTGAAAACCCTAAATGGCAGTCCTCTGTCGTCACCCTGGGACCCCGACATTGTCCTACAGCCCACGAGAGTGTCTGAGCACTTTCAACTCCAGAGTCCGTCTCAATCTGGTGAGGTGAGCAGGTGTATGGCATCACCCCACTGGACAGAGCAGGGAAAGGCGGTGCCGGGTGCGAGACCCCACAGGGGCAGGTGGTGGGGCCAGCCAGGCCACTTCCCAGACAGAGCCGCCTGGCAGGTTCTCCTGAAGTGCAGCGCAGCTGGGAGCTGAAGCTCAGTGCAACCTGTCTTTCACTTTACCTTGCTGCTGGGCTCTGCCCAGGGTTCCCTCATCCAATCCTTAGAGCGACATTTACTGAGCACCTACTATGTGCCTCACAGAGCTCGCCATTAATAGAAACATAAGTAAATAAGCGCACGCCCGAGCAAGAGAGGGTGACCAAGGCAGGGAGGGTCCCAAAGCGGGGGCACCCAGACAGTGACTGGCGGTCTTTTGGACTGGGGGTTCAGAGAAGGCCTGGGGGCTCTCCGGCCTGAGCCCTGCTAAGCTCTGTCAGGTCTACAGGTCCAGGGCAGCGCCTGCACAGAGCAGAAGCTTGTCAGTCCCCGAGGACAAATCGGGAGGAGGCAGGAGCCCGGCCAGACAGGCAGCCTGGAGGCTGGCGGGGCTGTCATTTCAGGTGGAACCACCCAGCGTAGCCCACCCGGCTCTCTGTAGGAGCCATGAGGTGGATGGGAATTCCTCAAGAAAGGGAAGGAGCAGGTCTGATAAGAGGTCAGGGAAAGACCCGGGATTCCCCAGCTTCTGTCCCCAGTGGCTAGAGCCTCAGCTTCCCCAGCTGTGAAGTGAGGAAGAGCTCGTCCTGCCCACCCCTCACAGAATCCGTGGTTGGGGGATGCCTGGGAAAGGACTTGGCCATCCCGGCTGCCACTGAACAAAGAAAGTGTCTGTTGGGGGCGGGAACCAGGTACTGGGAACTGACCTTGCCCACTAGCTGCCCATGAGTCTGTGTGTGTGACCAAGGGACTGGGGGCTGACAGGCAGCCACTGCCCCCCTGAGCATGGGCAGCTGACCCTGGGCAGGGCCATCCCTGCCCCTGGCAAGGGGCCCAGCATTCTCCACTCCCTGCTTCTCTTAAGGCTTCCAAAAAGGCCTTGAGATGCATAGGGTTCATTTGCTATTTTTTAAAAAAACAACCATTTTAGTCCCTTTGAAAGACTCTGTCCCTTTTTTCTCAAAGGCCTGCCCTCCAGGAAAGTGACATGGGCTGGCGTGGCAGATGCTCATCTCTGTGCCCAGGAAGGGGCCAGGCCTGGGGCAGCCCAGCCTCCTTGCTCTCCAAAGAGGCCTGGCCAGCAGTGGGGGCAGCTGCCCGGGGAGGGGCTCTGTGCAGCAGGCCCTGGGAGGAGGGAGGCTTGTAAAAGAAACCTTCTCGGCCCCTTCTTGGGTCTCTGCAGGACACAGTGCCTTCCCGGCCCCTTCTTGGACCTGGGTCTCTGCAGGACACCATTCCTGGGTGAACTGTGGAGATTCCAATGCCCATCCCCCCACAAAAAAGGGTCCCACCATTTGGCTCATCAAAGCCATTTTGTCCCTGGCCAGGCCCAATTCACACCTGGCTGCAGGTCAGTGAACAGGCCAAGAGGAACTGAGATGTGTTTATGATGGGGGCAGGAGTGGTGGCACAGCCTGGGGTCCTGGCCCGGGAAGCTGGAGCCTACAGAGCTGGCACCTTTTGGAGCTGCTGGTGGGCTCTTTCTCCCCCTGCACGTCCCACCCCCACCTCCCCCTGGGCCAGCAGGAGGGTGGTCCCTCAGAGCCAGCTCCCAGAATGCAGCTAGGGCCACAGGCCTGGGATGTGGCCACAGGTGGGTGTGCCAGGTCCTGCTTCCTGCAAGAAGTAGCAGCAGCTGGGGGTGCATGGCAGCTGCCTGCCCCTGGGCCGCCATTGCCACTCGCCCAGCCAGTCTCCACAGGGCAGCCAGAGTGGTCTTTACAAAAGTGGATGGGATCCCCAGACCCTCAGCTTACAGCCTTACAGAGCCTTCCAGTGGGTTCAGAGTTCTGGCTGCCCCGCCACTGTGGCCTCTTCCCCCAGGCCCCCTCCCCCGGGTCTTGAGGCTCTGCTCAACCTCCTCCAACATCATGACTGCACATCCCCTCTACCAATATCAGTGCAATTAGCATCTCCTCAGGTAGATCTTTCCAGATCTTCATGACCCCCTTTGGCCCCCAGGTGCCTCTCCTCGAACTGACATTGCTTTACAGATGTGATGATTGGATGAACATCTGTCTTCCCCGCTGAACTCTGGACTCCCTGGGGGACAGACCCTGTTAATGTTTGCTCACCTCTGTGCCCCCAACCCCATAGCACAGGCTGGGCATGGCAGGTGTGTTGGCTGGAGTGAGGATAGGGTAGGGTGTTTGCAAGTGTCCTGGTCAACTCTGCCTGTAGGGCTGAGGCTGTGCCCTTCTGTGCTCAGACAGGCTGAGGGGGCCCAATGGGGACCTTTCTAGACAGGACCCAGCCTTTCCTCCGTCGGTGGAAGGGGTGTGCCTGGGGCTGGGGCAGCGGCAGCTCAGGCCTCAGGTGACTCCTTGGGCAGAGCCGTGGGGCTTCCAGCTTGAAACCTCCTCCAGCCCTCCCTCCATCGGCGGACACCTGCCCAGCCAGAGACAAAAGTGGGGGCTTTGCACTTTGCCCAGCGCCTCAAAGGCCCACGAGGAGACTGGGGCTTGGGAGAGGGGGCCAGAGGTAGAGGACAGACCTCTAGGCTATGTCTAAGGCCTGCATACGCAGGATGAGAGACCCGTCGTATAGTTTACTATGGCTGCTGTAATAAATGACCCCAAATGGACTGGCTGAAGACAGCACAAGTGCCTTCTCGTGAGGCGGAGATCAGAAGTTTGAAATGGGCTCACTGGGCTAAAATCAGCGTGTCGGCAGGACTGGGTCCTCTTTCTGCTGTGTCGGGCCCTGGCTTCCCTCTTACTGGCAGGACTTCCCTCGGTCCCCAGAACAGCCCTCTCAGGCAGGTGTCAAGATCATCCCTGTTGCACAGGTGAGAATTGTAACCAAACCAAAGTCAGCCAGAAGAGCCGGGGCTTCAGTCTGGCCGAGGGAGTGGGGAACGTTTGACCCCACAACCCACATGCCACTGTGCCCCAACCCTGCAGCCCTCTGTGCTTGGTTTTAGCCTTAACTAAAAAAAAATTATTGGCATATGATGTACATACAGGAAAGTGTGCAGCTTTTTCTCGAATAAGCCCACCCACATAGCCAGGATTCTAATCAATAGAACTCACCTAGCTACTGATAGGTCATGGTTAGGGATCAAGACACAAACAATGGCTGGGCACGGTGGCTCATGTCTGTAATTCCAGCACTTTGGGAAGCTGAGGCAGTTGGATCACCTGAGGTCAGGAGTTTGAGACCAGCCTGGCCAACGTGGTGAAACCCTGTCTCTACTGAAAATACAAAAATTAGCTGGGCGTGATGGTGGGCACCTGTAATCCCAGCTACTCGGAAGCCTGAGGCAGGAGAATCGCTTAAACCCGGGAGGCAGAGGTTGCAGTAAGCTGAGATCGCGCCACTGCACTCCAGCCTGGGTGACAAGGGTGAAACTCTGTCTCAAAAAAAAAAGACAGAAACACCATCAACACCCAAGAGACGTCATTACCACCCAGCACCTTCCTCCGGGGCTAGCCACGATCCTGCTTCTAACCCCCTCTGGATCTCGCCTGGTTCTGCGCTTCGTAGACAGGAATTGCTTGTCTGTGTGTCATGTGTGGCTCATTCACCCAGGTGTGTCGGATGCAGCCCTGTTCTCCGGGGCGGGGGCGGGCTGCGTGCTCTCGCTGCTGTACGACACTCCACTATGTGAAGACTCCACAGTCTCCTTACTTGTTCAACCATCCAAGGGCATTTGTGTAGAGTCCAGCTCAGAGCTCTGATTGAAGCTACAGTGACCATCTCAGCACAGCCCTTTGATGTGGGAGGCTAAACACCTCTGTGGATACCTACTGGGAGCAGATGGGCTGGGAGAGGCTCATTCTCTCTGGTAACAGTTTTATTGAGATATAATCCACACACCATACAGTTCGCCCATCTAAAGTACACAACGTACTGGTTTTGGTCCATTTAAAAGAGTTGTGCAACCATCATCACAGCCAATTTGAGAAGGTTTCTTTTTTCATGTTATTTATTTATTATTTATTTATTTTTGAGATAGAGTTTTGCTCTTGTTGCCCAGGCTGGAGCGCAATAGCGCAATCTTGGCTCACCGCAACCTCTGCCTCCCGAGTTCAAGCCATTCTCCAACCTCAGCCTCCTGAGTAGCTGGGATTACAGGCAGGCGCCACCACACCCGGCTAAATTTTTGTATTTTTAGTAGAGATGGGGTTTCTCCATGTTGGTCATGGTCAGGCTGGTCTTGAACTCCCAACCTCAGGTGATCCACCTGCCTCGGCCTCTCAAAGTGCTGGGATTGCAGGTTTGAGCCACCGCACCCACAGAACATTTTTGTCACTTCAAAAAGAAGCCCTTTAGCTATGAACCTCCCCTCTTTCTTCCATCTCTCCTGGCTCTAAGTAACCATTAATCTACCTTCTGTCTCTATATATTTGCCTATTCCAGACATTTTATTTATCCCACTGTCAGTTGATGAACACTTGGCTCATTTCTGCTTCTTGGCTATTACGAATAATGCTGCCATGAGCATCCCTTTACACGTTTTTGTGTGGACACGTGTTTTCGTTTCTCTTGGGTATACAGTTGGGAGTAGAATTGCTGGGTCCTATGGTAGGTCCAGGTTTAACGTTTTGAAGAACAGAGAGACTGTTTTCTAAAGCAGCCACACCATGCAGCCTTCCCACCAGCCAGATAGGAGGGCTCCGATTTTTCCACATCGGCACCAACACTTGACATTATCTGACTTTCTGGCCATCATCGTCCTGGGGCCGTGCAGTGGCGAGGCTGTCACTCTTGCCTGGATGTGCAGGTGACAACACTGCCCAACAGGCTTCCTTGGGGGACAGGAGTGCCCATGCCTCTTCCCATTTCTCTCCAGCTTGGGAGACTCTGGGATCTGGGGTCATCCCTAATGTCAAGCCTCAGTGGTATCCCCTGCAGCCCCCAGGCTGGATCCGGAGCCACCAAGCAGTGGAGCCACCAGGCAGTGTCTCTCTAATTTCCACTGTGCGCTGCTCTTCAGGGCTGAGGTTCCCCCGGGGCTGGCCTCTAAAGCCTTCTGTTTTCAAACAGGAATGAGAAACTCAGCACCTCCTCATGGAGCACCTGCCATACATCTGGCCATGTTCTAGAAGCTGGAGCTTAGGGGTGAATGGAGAGGTGAGGACCTGCCGTACATCTGGCCACATTCTAGAAGCTGGAGCTTAGGGGCGAATAGAGGGGTGAGGACCTGCCGTGCATCTGGCCACATTCTAGAAGCTGGAGCTTAGGGGCGAATAGAGGGGTGAGGACCTGCCGTGCATCTGGCCATGTTCTAGAAGCTGGAGCTTAGGGGTGAATGGAGGGGTGAGGACCTGCCGTGCATCTGGCCGTGTTCTAGAAGCTGGAGCTTCCGAGTGAATGGAGGGGTGAGGGACCTGGCCTCCTGGACCTTATATTCTGGTGGGGCAGGCAAATAGATACATGAGATTATTCAAATCGCAGAAACTGCCTAAAGGCCCCAGTGGGGTGACACCAGGAGGGATCTGGGGCCAGGGGCCCTGGGGCAGGGTGCAAGGGGCCAGGGCCGCCTCTGGGGTGGACAGCCAAGGCTGGTGCCCCTGGACAGGCTCAGCAACGTGCTTGTGCGGGTGGAAGCCCAGGGTGTGGATTTGAGGCAAAAACAGCTCTTCCCTGCAGCCGGGCCTGTGAGCTGCGGGCCGCGCATTCCTAAGCCGGGGACTTCGAGCTGTGTATGTGAGTGGGGAGGGGGGTTGGCGGAGCCTTTAATCAGGCCAAAATTGCTGTGGCTGCCCTGAACAGGCACACGAGGAGCCTCGAGGCTGGCACAGCCATTAATTCTAGTTTGAGCCAGTTTAATAAATAGCTAAATAAAGAAACTGAGAACAGCTTCACAATTAACCCGGATTCCTCGCTAAGTGGTAGGTAGCTTCTCGTTTTCCTAAAAATAAGTTCTTTCCATTGCCTGGTGGTGAAGCCGCCGGAGCCCTCTGCAGGACGAAGGGCCCTCCTGGCTGCTAGGACACGGTTGTGGTGGATGTAAAAGTTCCCTGCATTTGAAGCAAAATAACTGAGTTAACTCAAAATCACTGGTGAGTCCTTTGTAGTTCGAAGGCAGACAAAACCAAACACACGCACGGAGACTCCAAATGCCAGCAACTCCTCAGGCACCGCAAAGAAGCCATTTGCACCTCAGCCTGCTGGGCTGTGGACCTGAAACTGTCCTCAGGGAGCCAGAGAGACTCATGAGTGGTCCCCATGGGCCACTCCGGTGAGACCTCCCTCCCATCCAAGATCTTCCTGGCAAATCACAGTGGAGCCCGACATCTGCGTTCTAATCCCAGCGCAGGGTGAGCCCGGGAGGGACATTTAACCTCTGAGCCTCACTTCTCCTCCATAAAAGTGGGTGCTTGTGGAGGGCCTCTCCCACAGGGTTGTGGGTTTCAAAGGCGGGAGTGTGGGAAGCATCCTGTGGCTGCTGTCCTGATACCAGCCATGGTTCTCAGAGCTGCCACGGCAGGAGGGAGGTTTGGAAGCAGGTAGGCTTGTCTGCGACGGGAACTCAGGTCTCCTGCCTCTCTGTTGTGGGGTTTCTCAGATGCCAGTTATTATAAAGGATCCCACCTCCTCTCAGGGTTCCAGGAGCTGCCCATGTCCTCAGACTCATGTACCCTTAAAAAACCAGTGGGGTCTGGAGGAGCGTTCACCCATTCTACACATGCAGACGCAGGGCCAGAAAGCCATCAGGTCCACGTGGAAGCTGGGGCAGCCTAGGGCTGGACCTAGGATGCAGCTGCATCGTCCTTTCTTCTCTGCAGCAGCCCCCACCCCACCCCAGGACGAAGCCTCACAGGAGACCCTCCTCCACCCGCCTTTACCCGCTCCCGAGTTCACGTCTCAGCTGCGCCTGGCCATCCTTATGGTGGGACCAGGTCTGTGGGTGTTTTAGAAATTTGCTGAGGTTATGAGCTGAATCGTATCCCCCAAGAGTTTGTTGGGGTTCTGACCCACAGTGCCTCCGAATGTGATTGTATTTGGAGATGGGTTTATAAAGAGGTAATTAAGCTAAAATGAGGCCTCTAGGGTGGGTCCTAATGCTGTAGGACTGATGTCCTTGTAAGAGGAGGAGATGAGGACACAGACACATGCAGAGGGGTCTGTAAGCCAAAGAGAGAGAGGTCTCAGGAGGAGCCAGCCCTGCCACACCTTGAGCTGGGCCTGCAGCCTCCAGGACTGTTGGGGAATCCATTTGTGTTGTGGAAGCCGCACTTTGTTCCAGCGGCCCAAGCTGATGAATACAGCTGGGAATACGCTGGCCTCTTCTGATCTCTCTGAGAAGGTTCTTCACCCTCTACCTTCCCTCCCTCAGCCAGGGCACATGAGCTGCCGAGAAAAAGGAAACCTATCATGAAGTTTTCTCAATGTGCTGGCCACACTCTCTCCTGTGATCTGGGGGCTGTTTTTAAGTGTAACTTTCAAAATCAATGTGAGCACAGGCAAGCTGAGTAACTGGCTCAGCCTCACACAGCATCCGAGCCCTGCATTTAACCTCTTGCCTCCTGTCTTTGGGTGACTGGAGCCCAGGGCCTGGTGAAATGGGGCCTGGAGCTGCTGTCTATTGTGGGACTGGAAGGTTCTGGAAGCTCACTCCAGCCATGAAGCTTTATCGGGCTCCCAAGTTGTTTGTTGATAAGCTACGTGTAAATAGGGAGGAGTTGTGATAATGCTATTAAGTGATAAGTGTTGAAGTACGTGGGGCAGCCGAAGGAGAACTTGGCGGAGAATCAGAAAACTGGCAGCTCCAGCAGGTGGAAGGCACGCCTGTCACCTACCAGAATGCTGCCTCTGCTGTCGTCCTCCAGGTCAAGCTACAGCCTCTTCCACTTCTTGGACGCCTCGCACCACTTCCTTTTGGTTGGTCAGTTGATTTCTTAATAATTAATAGACTATTTTTAGTACAGTTTTTGATTTACAGAATAACTGATGAGATATTACATAGGGTTCCACCCACAGTTTCTCCTATCGTTAACATCTTGCCTTGGTGTGGCACATTTGCTAGAACTGACGACCCAATATCAACACACTGTTACTCTCTAAGTCCGCAGTTGACGTTAGGGTTTACTCTTGGTGTTGCACAGTTCCATGCATTTTGCCAAATGTGTAATTTCAAATCCAGCATCATATAGAAGAGTTTCATCACCCTAGAAATCCCCTGCACTGCACCATTAAAAAATGGGCAAAAAGCCCGGCTCTGGTTGACACGTGAGCCAGGTAGGCGTACTTCAACAGGCGTTCCAAACAAACCTGATACACAAAGACGGGTTCAGGTGAGTGTGATGGGTACAGGTGGGCAGGATGGCCCCAGGTGAGTGTGTTGGCCCCAGATGAGCGTGATGGGTCAAGGTGGATGTGATGGGTCCAGGTGGGTGTGGTGGGTCCAGGTGGGTGTGATGGGTCCATGTGGGTGTGATGGATCCAGGTGGGCATGATGGATCCAGGTGGGCGTGATGGATCCAGGCGGGCATGATTGAACCAGGTGGGCATGATGGGTCCAGGTGGGTGTGATGGGTCCAGGTGGGTGTAATTGATCTAGGTGGGCGTGATGGGTCCAGTTGGGCGTGATGGGTCCAGGTCAGCGTGATGGATCCAGCTGGGTGTGATGGGTCCAGGTGGGTGTGATGGATCCAGTTGGGTGTGATGGGTCCAGGTGGGCGTGATGGGTCCAGGTGGGCGTGATGGATCCAGGTGGGCAGGATGGGCCCAGGTGAGTGTGATGGGTCTAGGTGGATGTGATGGGTCCAGGTGAGCGTGATGGGTCCAGGTGGGCGTGATGGGTCCAGGTGGGTGTGATGGGTCCACGTGTGTGTAATTGATCCAGGTGACTGTGATGGGTCCAGGTAGGCATGATGGATCCAGGTGGGCATGATGGGTCCAAGTGAGTGTGATGGGTTCATGTGGGTGAGATGATGGGTCCAGGTGGGTGTGTTGGTCTGGGTGGGCGTGATGGGCCTAGTTGGGCATGATGGGTCCAGGTAGGTATGGTGGGTCCAGGGGGGTATGATGGGTCCAGGTGGGTGTGATGGGTCCAGGTGGGTGTGATGGGTCTAGGTGGGTGAGATAGGTTTAGGTAGATGTGACGGGCCCAGGTGGATATAATGGGTTCAGTGAATGAGATGGGACCAGGTAGGCATAATGGACAGCCAAATGGATGTGATGGGTTCAGGTGAATGTGATGGACTTAGGTAGATGTGATGGGCCTAGGTAGAAATGATTGGTTCAGGTGGCTGTGATGCATTGGTTCAGGTAGGTGAGACGGGTCCAGGTGGATGTGGTGGGCCCGGATAGGTGGAGTATGGCATATAATTTTCCGTCACTGTGCTTTTCACCTCTCTGTCTCCATATTTAAGATGGATTAGCTACATGCTGCATGTGATTGGGCCTCACCTTTTCATCCCCTGTCTGTTTCTGCCTTTCCATTAGATGTGGTTCCTGCTGTGGCTGAGCCAGCATCTCCCATGGTGCTCTCCATTTCTGTCTGTCTTGCATGTTTGATCCCTGTCTTTCCTCTTTCTCTGCATTCTTTTGGATCAATTGAGTACGACTCCATTTCATCTCCTCCATCTGCCGATTGGCTTTACTTCCTGGCTTTCTTTCTTTGGTTATCTGTTGAGTACAACGTTGTCTAATTCATGGCCCTTGGTCTACATGTGGCCCAGGACAGCTTTGAATGCGGCCTAAGACAAATTCGTAAACTTTCTTAAAAGATTATTAGATTTGTTTGCATTTTTTTAAGCTTATCAGCTATCGTTAGTGTTAGTGTATTTTATGTGTGGCCCAAGACAATTCTTCTTCCAATGTGGCCGAGGGAAGTCAACAGATTAGACACCCCTCGTTTAGCATTTGCTTTGAGGTTTCTGTGTTAATGGTCTACCATTCCAGAATGCCGTGCAGTTTCACACATGGCGGGAGAATCATGTAACATATTTACTCTCTCAGCTTTTGTGCAATAGTTGTCATCTGTTTCCTTCCACAGATTTTACAAACTCCAGAACGCTCTACTCTGACCTTGGCTTTAAACAGCCAATTATATGTTAAGGAGGCTTTACAAATAAAAGGAAAACTTTGTTTCATTTATTTCACTGCCTGTAAGAAGGAGCACATGAGAGAGCCTGTTTCCCTGATTTTTTGCTAATTCTGGGCATTATGATTTTTCAAAAAATATCTGTCATTTAGGGAGACAAAAAAATGTAGTGGGCCTTTTTTTTTTTTTTTGAGACGGAGTTTTGCTCTTGTCGCCCAGGCTGGAGTGCAATGGCACAATCTCGGCCCACTGCAACCTTCACCTCCTGGGTTCAAGTGATTCTCCTGCCTCAGCCTCCCAAGTAGCTGGGATTACAGGCAGTAGCCACCACACCCAGATAATTTTTGCATTTTTAGTAGAGATGGGGTTTCCCCACATTGGCCAAGCTGGTCTCAAACTCCTGACCTGAGATGATCCACCCGCCTTGGCCTCCCAAAGTGCTGGGATTACAGGCACGAGCCACCAAGCCCAGCCAAAATGTAGTGGCTTTTTAAAGCTTTTTTTTTTTGGCATCTTTTTTACTGACACATAATTGATGAGTACAAATTGTCCATATTTATGACGTACAGTGTGATGTTTTGATACATGTATACATCATGGAAAGATTGCCACAATCTAGCTGATTAACATCCCCATCATCTTACATGTTATCATTTGTGAGTGTGGTGATTTTCAATTATATGACATGTTATTATTAACTAACTTCGTACAGCCACCATGCTGTACAAAGACATCCAGAATTTATTCTATGTAACTAAAACTTTGTACCCTTTGGGAAAAAAATGTGGTTGTGGCAGGCATTCCTTTGATTCTAGAGCATTGATTGTTTTTGTATTGTATAGAGTAATAATATTTAACATTTATTGAGCACTTGCTGTGTGATAGGCCCTGCTGTGCCGTGTGTGTCAATGAAGTCATTGATTCTCTAAAACAATTCTACGAGGTGACTCCTATCATTACGTGCATTTCTACACATGAGAAAACTGAGGCACCCACAGATTGTCCCTGTCTCGCTCCCACTGCTGACAGGCAGCATGAGGGCCCTCCATGGGTGCCTCCCCAGGCAGCCCAGGCCAGCCAGGGCAGGGCAGAGGCCACCTGCATGAGCCACTACTCAGAATATGTCTGCTGGGAGCAGAAGATGCCACCACTGCTGTAGCCCATTCACAGCCTCGTCCCCATCCTCTGTGGCTGCAGGCCCCACTCTGCTCCCATGGCACCTTGGCACACACTGGCTTCCTGGCCTTCCTCCCTCCACCCCTGGCCTGGCTAACACCTTCTCTCCTTCGGAGAGGCTGGGTGGCTTTGTTTCGTATCCTGTGCTCCAGGGAACTCATTGCACCCATTTCTGTCGTTTTATCATCTCCATCATGCTGAGAGTTGGTGAGTGAGGATCGAGGCAGGTGTTGCCTGTCATTGGATGCCAGGCGGGTATGAAGCTGGCCTGGGGGTAGTCAGGGCCACCCCAGTGGGAAATCTATGCTAGGCCTCAGGAGGTGGCCAGCCTGGGACAGGGCCACCGGGGGCCGTGTGCGCCTCAGCAGCAGCGGCCGGACAACCCTGAAATCACCCAGTCGTGGTAGGGCAGGATTAGCTTCACCACTGAGTGATGAGGGTCTCTCCCCGGCCTGCCCGAGAGCAACCAGAGAGCACAGGTGGGGAGCATGTCCTGCGGTCCTGGGGTGAGACACTTGACCATCCCAAGGCTCAGTTTTTCCTCTATTAAATGGGGTCATGACTGTAGTCCCACCTGATGGAGTTGAACAAGGCAACAGGTGTGAAGGGTTCGGCCAGTACGGGGAGCGCGCAGAGAAGTGCATCCCCGGATTGATAAAGGGGCCGGGTCCACTGGGTGCCTGTTACAGGCGTGGGACAGTGAGGGATGCTGGCCAGTGGGTGCCCACGTCTTCCCACCAGGCAGGGACAGCAAAGAGACCAAAGAAACTGTGCGCTTGGATGCTTTTGGTGTGTATGGGGACAAGGTAACTTCAGCTCTGTGATGGTCTCCTTGAAGGTGTGGAGGCCGGGGCTGAGCGGGGACCCTGTCTTGAAGCGTGGCCACAGAGAGAAGGCCTCCCTCTACTGCGGGGGACTTTGTGTGGCTGGCCTGTGTGCTGGCTCTGGCGGCCAGAGACAAAGGGGGCTGCAGCCGGGCCGGGGGCTGGCATAGCGAGCCGGCAGCCAAGCAGAACAAATCCTCGGAGGCCTTCCTGTGCCTCCCCCGCATGCAACCCGAGCTGGTGCGCGGGGCGGCTGCCCGGGGTGGGGGCTCCGTGGCGGCCTTGGGGCAGCAGTGAGTATTGACGGTAATTTGAGGGCTTCCACTGGGGGGTTCCCGATCATTTGATGTGGCAATTAGCAAGGGGACTTTTGTCGTCCGGAAAGACACAACCGCCTACTTCAATCACCCTGTTTATGCCCCACAGAAGCCAAACAGCCCCAGCGGCAGATAACGGGTGGACTTCAAACGGCTCCAGGTCGGGCGTCCCTGGAACCCAGGCCGTGCTGCACCCCCCACCTTTCATGCAGCCAAAATGCTCCTTTTCCCATGAGAAATTCCGGCCTTAATGGCACTGGACGACAAAGGCAGGCGCTCGCCCACCTCGAGCCCTTTTTTATGTGGGACCTAGCTCTGGCGGTGGACGGAAGAAGGGGCAAGGCACAAGGGATTCCACGGGTGCACGACCCCCATGAGTGGGATGGGCCAGAGACTCCCTGGATGCCCACAAGGGCCTGGGTCCCTGTCCCCGTACAAGGGGTGGCAGCTCAGGACCTGGGCTTTGCTCTCCTGTTCCCCTTAAACAGCCCCCGCTTCCAGAAGGCGAGTTCCACTTTGAGTCAGATGCAAACTCCCCAGTTGAGGATGGTGACGATGACGATGACGATGTCACCACGCTGCTGCTGGCAGAGTGCATGCTGGTGTCAGGCCCTGTGCCAGGCACATCAAACTGGCCTCAGCCCTGAAGGAAGCCTGTTTACAGACCAGGCTGGACAAGGTTGCGGGACCAGGTCACACATGGGGCAGCTGGAGCAGTGGGGCCCAGGTAAACAAGCCAGTGGGAGTCACTGGCACGGATGCCATCCAGCTGAGTCCCTGGCCTGGCGGCTGAGGACAAGCCTTGAGGCCTCGCTGAGTCTCATCCGATAAATGGAACTCGTGAAACCACCAGCCACTGCTGCAGCACAAGGCTGTTGCGAGGCACAACGGAAACGGCCAAAGCGTTACACAGGGCGAGGCCTCAGGCTGTGCTCGGTGCTTAGAAAAGCTCAGGAAATGTCTCCTCTCAGCCTCCGCTTCCCTGCTGTGGAAATGCTGACGGAGCATCAGAATGCGGAAGGGGGCCGAATGCCTGGCACAGCCGCCTGTGGCTAAGCCTGTGTTGATCTATTCCTCCCTCCCTGTTACTCAGACACGCTCGGGACCTGGCTAGGACCACACCTGATCATCTGACCCCATGGGCTGTGGCAGCAGGAACAAGCAGAGGGAAGAAAATGGTGGTGGGATGTCCAAGCTCATCCCCTTCACAGCCAGCTGCTACCCCACGTGATCATAAAATAGACACACACATGTCCTGTGGGAGGAATAAGCCCATCCATTGATGGATTGACTCATTTCAAAGCCCTCCATGTGGCATGCGCTGTGCATAGGCTGGTGAACAGGACAGCCCCATCCTGAGTTAATTTGTGCTTGGTAAGAGGCAGGCAGTGACGGCACAGACAATCAGGTTTCAGATTGTGGTCGGTGTGTTAAAGACAGTGAAGCTGGGCAATGGCGGGAGGCGAAGGCGAGGGACGTGAGCCTGGAGAGACCTGTGGGAAGAACACATTTGTCAGCTCAGGAACGGAGAAAGTGTCAGTGTGGCTGAAGCAGTGTGTGGGGGAGGGTGTGGGGTGTCGGGCACTGGCAGGGGTGACTGACAAAGGCCTGGTTGTAGCAGGCCTTGCATGCTGGCCAAAGGAGCTTGGTTTTAGCCTGAATGCATAGGGGCTATTCAGACATTGCTCCAGCCTTGCAATGCTCCTACTCTAAAGCCTTCGATGGCTCTCTATTGCCTCCCAAAGGACCTCTTTCTTGTACAGGGATTCAAGGCCCTGTATAATCTGGACCTAACACCCCTGATGATCAAAACTCTAGACATTCCGTTTAAGCTTCAGCCCACCGACAACCTCCCTGGCTCCTAAATGTCTCCCTGGTCCTGCCTCTGCACTTTTGCTAAGCCATGCTTCTGTCCAGAATGTCACAGGGAACAAATGTCTTTCCGCCAGAAACTGCACCATTCATTAAGGCCCTGTGAAAACATCGACATCTCAGAGGCTGCACCAGCACCTCGCCCAGGCTGCCTGACACTGTCGGGCCTCCGTGGGTAAATTGCTGTGTGGCCTTAGGTGAGGTGTTAACTTCTCTTATCCTCCTCTGTAAAATGGGATAATAATAGTAACTACCTCCTGGGGTTGTTGCTAGGATTAAATGAAGATAAGGCACTATTAGAAATGGGAAACGGTTGGTATCACCATATTTCATAGAATATAAGGCATCACCAATTGTTGTAAGATACAACATTATTTTATACTCCACTAAGGGTGAAAAAAAGCTGACAGACCACGACACACTCCAGAAGGGCCCTTTAAGTGAGCAGAGGAGTTTCAGAACTGTCAGAATGTTAAGCTAAAGAAGCACAAGGACATATGTAGGCCCCAAGGAGCCTCTGGTGGCCATCTTTCTGAAATTCTGCCCTTGGAATTCTGAAGCTGGGAAGGATTGGCAAAAGCTACCTGTTTTTCCAGATGGAGAAACTGAGGCACAAAGAGGAGGAGGTCAAGCTTGTGATCACATGATGCGTTGAGCCTCTGAGCTGCAGATGATGGAGTGAATTGTGAGCATGGGGTGAGGGGCCTCCCTGGGGCATTGCCCGTTTCCAGAGGTGCCAGAGGCCACCTTACTCCCTGCCTTTCCTCCCCCACAGCCTGGCCACTGCACGGCCCCTACTCCTGCCATTTCTCCTGCGGCACCCCCCCCCACCCGCCACTGCATGCTCAGTGGCAGTCCTGGCAGATGTCTAGGAAATTGAGTTTTCGGGGGTCAGTTCTCATGGTAAACTTAAGAATCAGGGGGTCAGGGTTGACCTCAGGGATCCTGGGGTGAGCCCTTTTGTGACACCTCCGCCTTCCACACATCCACTTACTTAGTTTGAAGTCACATCTCCTGGGTGCAGCCAAAGGGAAATGGAGATAAAACACTGGGAGTTATGGGCCAGCAGGGGAGATAGGCAGGTAAACAGCAGGAGCTTACTGGGGCACCAGCAGGGGAGGGGGGATATGGGCAGACTTCCCGGAGGTGGCGGCTGTGGTGTAGTTGAGCCCTGCAGGTGGACGGAAAGGTGGGCTGCAGCAGGCCAGGTGCTGGCAGGAAGCACAGCCAGGCTTGTCTCTTGCAGGCCTGTGGCATTCCACTCCAGGACACCACTCTCAGGACGGAGGCTTGAGTTGGTTCTGGCCCCTGGTTTCTTCTCTTCAATATGCCCACCTTGTCGGGCGCCTCGGGTTCTCCCTCCACGGGAGCCTGCTGTATGCGGGGCTCCCACAGCTGTCTCATGACCGGGCCCAAGCCAAAGAGAGGGGCTGAGAACCCAGCTTTGGGACTCACCGGCTGTGTGACCGTGAGTAGGAAGCCGCCCCTCTCTCTACTGACAGCACCTCGCTCCTGATGTCCAGGGCTCAGGCCGTCACCCTCTCCTTGCCAGTATCTCCACCCCAGTGAGAGAGGAAACGGATGCCAACCCGGGGCTCTGACCCCCAAAGGCCAGGCTCTTTTCACTCCCTGTGCACCCGCCACCCACTCACATCCATGCCCCAGCGGCTGCCTCTGCAGTCCCAGGGACCCTCCTGGCTAAGCCTCCCCCTATCACCCCATCCGCCATCCTGTGCTGGGCACGAGCTTGGTGCCCACCATGAGAAGGTGCCCAGCCAGCCCTAGGCTTCACCTCCAGGAGCTGCCTCTGCCCACAGTCTCTCCTGAGTCCCCACTCCCGGGCATGGCTGGGCTCTTCTCCACCCTCTGCTCAGAGGTCACCTTCCCGCCCTAACGCTGCTTCCACGTCCCCCTCCCACGCTGCTCCAGCTGCCTCCTGCTCACCTCTGCTTTGCTTTCTTCCTCTCGCTTCTCCCCTCCCCGGAAACCAGCCTGGACACTGGTTCCCTCTCTCCCTCCCTGCGGCGTGAGCTCAGGGAAGGAGAGATCACGTGGATGGGTCCCACGGCACCCCCGGCCCTCACAACGCACCTAACATGGCCTTCTCTCTATTTCCGTGTATTTTCAATGATTTCATCCAAGCCCAGAGATGTGGAGGGGCTTTCCTGAGGTCACACTGCAGGTCAAAGGGGCCTCCCTGGGACTCTCTGCCCATTCCTAGAGGTGGCAGAGGCCACTGTGCTCCCTGCCTTTCCTCCCCCACAGCCTGGCCATTGCATGGCCCCTACTCCTGCCATTTCTGCCCCCCACCGCACCCACCCCACCCCCCGCACCCACCCCACCCCCCGCACGCTCAGTGGCAATCCTGGCAAATGTCTACGAAATCGAGTTTTCCCAGCAGGATGCAAGGCGTCTGCTTGGCCTGAGTCACCTGCCTCACAGCCCACAGGGCTGAAAACTTGGAGCAAAATGAACAGTGGCCTTGAGGGCGCCACAGCCTGGCCCGCCATTTAAGGGGGCGGTGGGATGAAAGGAGGGGTGGGGGAAAGAAGGCAGCATTGACCTAAATCAAGGTGGACACTTGGGGCCCCGGCCGTGTGCGGCTACTTGTGGCTCTGCAGGTGGAGGGAGGCACTCTGCACCCACCTGCCCTGTGAACCCAGGTCCAAAGCTGCGGTGAGGGCCTGGAAGCCAGAGGGAGCCAGGATGGAGGCTGCTTCTTTGAGGGCCAAAGTGTTTCCGCGTGTGCAAAGGCAGGGCGCTGCATTGGGTGGGCCCCAGAGGCTGTCCTGCTGTGGCTGCGCCTCTCTGTGCCCCACCCCACCCCACCCTACCAAACCTCACTGGGGAAGGAGGAAGCCTCAGGGGGCTCAGAAGGCCCAGCTGCAGCAGGCGCTCACCAGTGCCTGGGCCTCAGAGCTGGGAGCCCTTCCTGGCCTTGGGAAATGACAGGGCCGTGGGCTTGGAAGCATCCATGCTGGGACATATGACACAGCAGTGGGCCCAGTAAAGCGTGGAACCATGCGGCAGCTCAGACAGACCTTCCTGAATGGCCTGGATGGAGAGAAGCCACAGAGCGGCCACAGAGAAGCACATCCAGCGGGATCCCCTGTACGGAAGGCTGCAAAGAGCCCAAACGGACCTGCTCAGGGATACAGGTGGGCGGTCACACCACACAGACGAGCAGGGAAGTGAGTCCCCGAGGGTCAGGGCTGGGGAGCGAGTGGTCTGGCTGGACACTGGTCTCTTCGTGGCCTGGATGGGTGTTGTCTGAGAGCGAGTGTGCAGCTGCCTGGGCTCTGGAGTGGGCTGGCTCCCCCACTGGTGTGGTGATGTGGGGAGCTCACACGACCTCTCCCTTTCTTATCTGTGAAATGGGGGGACAGGACTGCGTCCCTCCTGGGGGGTCATGAGGGCTAATAGAGTGTGGAAGGCTCGGTTATGAGTGAAGGAAGCTGCTGCCCACCCCGTAGCCACCATCACCACCACCATCATCATCATCATCGATGTCTTCAGGTCAAAGGCCAGGGAAGGCATTTCTGCGGCTCTCCTTGGCTGTCCCTGAGGCCTGAAACTTGGGGGAAGAGGAAGAGGAACAGGAGGTCTTCTCAGCTGACTCTGAAGCCAACAAGGATTCAGGGTTTTGGGGATCCCAGGGGTGGGGACAGATGTCAGCCTCTGGCTGCAATGGGCAGTAAGTGGGGCCAGGGCAGCCTGACCCCAGGGCACCAGGGAGTTGCTGGTGGGTGCTGCAACTTCTTTAGTGATCAGTAAAACCTCCCACCTCTGCCCCTATAGAAGGCCTCCTGGAGGGAGCCGTCTCCTGGGGCCCGGCCGTTGACACCTCCATGGACAGGCTGAAGTAGCTGGCTTTTGAGTGTCTCTCTAAGACAGCAATTTGCCACCTCATTATGAGCTTGATGGATGAGCGCTGACCAGGACAGTCATCCCCTTGGGTGGGGAGTGGCCCGGGGCCACCCGAGGCCCAGAGAAAGGCAGCTGATGTGCATGACAAAATGTTTTCTTACCGCCCGGTGCCAGTGACAGCCCCTCAAAGGAAATGCAGTCTCTGCAGAAGTGATTCATGCGCCCGTCTTTGTGGGGCCGAGGTTCGCTGTTGTTCGGCGGTCGAAGAAAGGGCCACCGGTTCCTTGTAGTCTCTGGGAATGCCATCCCTGTGGGCCACCAGCCCCCCGGTGAGCACGCACGAGGCCACTCTTCATTTTGATGAGGTTTCCAAAGGCCCTAGCTGCAGCCGGGGCCACTGCTTGATCGGGTGCACTGCAGGCCGGCTCGGTAGCAACCTTTGCAGGCTGTACTTGATTCCATAAGAGAGAAAGAGCCCGAGCCCCTGCCAGCCCATCTGTAATCTTCGATAGCACCAGGTCCCCAGCACCCTGCACCCAACCAACGGGTCATCAAATATGCACTATGTCATCGGCTGATTGACACCTTGCTCCCCTCCACGAGGGCCGTTCTTACAGCCCCAATATGCCCTGACCATTCCCTCCACGGGTCTCTGTTTGCCTGTTGCCACGCTCCAGGCCTTGGATACCCCTGTGAGTGGGACAGACTAAGCTCATGTGGCTGTGTGTCCCACAAGGGAAAGCCGGACAGCAAACCAACGCGTGGGTGAGATGTCCAATGTGACCAGTGCTCAGCGGCAGGCAGTGGCGGGGCTTGTGTCCTTGCTAGGGTGGCCGGGAAAGTTTCTCCAAGGGGGTGATCCAGTGTGATGATGGACAATTTCTGCATTTCTCTGAGTTTCCTCCCCTGTAAAACAGGGATAATAGTAGTTGTATCATAGTTGTTGCATGCATGAAATGAGATACAGCATGAGACACGCTCAGCTCCGTTGGGGATGCAGTAAGACCTCAATAAACCACACAGCTATTACATTGCTGCTGCCATTGTCATTAATCTTTAGTTTCAGATCATTCAAGTTAGAAGGCTTTCCAGATCCTATAAACCTCTGTTCATTAAACTTTCACTTAGCCAATGCTTCTGGGGCAATGGGTCCTCAGAAACTAGGTTTGCCCAGAGTGTCAGAGGCTCCTCCAAAAGCAGGGGCTGGCAGGACCACGGCCATTTCCTGCAGGAGAAAGATGAGAGAGAGGTAGAGGTGGCCACTATCCAGGTGAAGCAAGAGGAGCCTTCGTTTTTGACACCTGTCCCAGGTGGGCAGGAGTTCTGGATTGCCAAGGTCAGCCTTGGGTCTGTGCAGGTGAGCCCAAGGATTTGGAGCTACTTGGTCTGAGGAGTGAGAGCTGAGCTCTGGGGAAGAAGTCATCAAAGTAAAAGCAGAAAGGGTCCTGGAAAAAGCACTCGACTAGGAAGCTGGGGTCCAGGGTCCTAGCCCCACAATATGCCTGTACCTTGCTGCCTCCCTTTGGGCAGGTCACCTGATCCCTCTTGGTGTCAGCCTCCCTATAACGGGCTGGGCCAAGCGAATCCTCCACGCACTGCATCCCAAGAGTCCTGGGGATCTGCTGGAGGTGTTGCAGGATCTGGGTTTAGAGTGAGAGTGGCCCAGGAAGGACAGTAGCAGGTAGTTATCACTGCACAGCAAACCACTCCAAACTCGGCGACTTCACATGAGGAGCACTTCTTCTGTTCACACGCCCAGGGGTCAGCCGGGCAGTCCTGCTTATCTGGATGAAGCTCGGAGGATCTTGGCTGGACTCATCGTTTATGTCTGCAGACAGCAGGTGGGCTGGCTGGCCCAGGATGCCCTCATTTCCATGCCTGAAGGTTGGGCAGCTCTCAGCTGGAGTCACAGTGGACCACTGGGCCACTGTCTCTCTTCCTCCAGCAGGCCAGCCCCTGATGAGAGTCCTGGGTCCTCTTAGGGCCTAGGCTCAGGCTCAGAATTGGTGGCTGGTCACTGCTGCCACAATTCTTTTTTTTTTTTTTTGAGACAGAGTCTCTCTCTGTTGCTCAGGCTGGAGTGCAGTGGTGTAATCATGCCTCACTGCAACCTTCGCCTTCCCAGCTCAAGCAATCCTCTCACCTTAGCCTTCTGAGTAGGTGGGACTACAGGTGCATGCTACCATGCTACCATGGCAATACAAACTAATTTTTTGTATTTTTTTGTAGAGACAGGGTTTTGCTATATTGTCCAGGCTGGTCTGGAACTCTTGGACTCAAGCAATCTTCCCTCCTCGGCCTCTCAAAGTGCTGTGATTACAGGCATGAGCCACTGCACCCAGCCACCGCTGCCACATTTTTTTGGCCAAAGCAAGTTACAAGACCAGCCCAGATTCAAGGGACAAGGAAATAAACTTTGCCTCTTGCTGGGAATTGGTGCAACCAGGAGTGTTGAGTTGGGGAGGAAAATAGGGGCATTTCTGCAGTCATTTAACCACGAGGACCAACAAACAAGACTGAAAGCCGGGGTGGGGCCAGAAGCAGGAGACGCAGTGTAAACCGGATCCTCTCCAGAGGGCAACATGGAGTCCAGCTCAGAGGTGGAGCTCACATTTTCCTCCAAAACTACACGTGGCTGTTTTCTCTTCCTCGAATTACCCCATCCCCTTGTGTGTATATTTTTTAAAGAAGAAAACATTCTCTCAGATTAAACAAAATTGTACTTGTGATCACAATCTCAGCTTCTACACCGTGAGAACATCGGAGGATTTGTGTAGGAAGCCTGAAGGTGTGTCGCTCTGGGTGACACACGGGCCAGTCCGTAGAAAAGACAAGAACTGCAAGTTTGTGTAATACAAAAGCCTCCCCTGCTGCATGGGAAGAAATGGGTCTGGTACCTTAGAACTGGGGAGTAAAGGGATAAATGAGAAGAAGCGACAGCTCTTCCTTACCAAAGAATCCAATTAATATATGTAGAAAGAATTTGGAAAATAGAAAATCACCATTAGAACAACACAGTCATCACAGTCATAATGTGTCCAGAGTTGGTTCCCGCCGGTGGGTTCGTGGTCTCGCCGACTTCAAGAATGAAGCAGCAGACCTTCGTGGTGAGTGTTACAGCTCTTAAAGATGTCCCGGACCCAAAGAGTAAGTAGTATCAAGGTTTATTGTGAAGAGCAAAAGGACAAAGCTTCCACAGCCTGGAAGGGTACCCGAGTGAGTTGCCCCTGCCAGCTGAGGTGGCCAGCTTTTATTCCCCTATTGGCCCCTCGCATGTTCTGTTTCTGTCCTATCAGAATGCCCTTTTCTAAATCCTCCCCGCAATTGGCTACTTTTAGAATCCTGCTGATTGGTGCATTTTACAGAGCACTGATTGCTGTGTTTTGCAGAGCGCTGATTGGTGTGTTTTACAGAGTGCTGACTGGTGCGTTTTACAGAGTGCTGATTGGTGTGTTTTACAGAGCGCTGATTGGTGTGTTTTACAGAGTGCTAATTGGTGCGTTTTACAGAGTGCTGATTGGTGTGTTTTACAATCCTCTTGTAAGACAGGAAAGTGTCCCAAGTCCCCACTCGACCCAGGAAGTCCAGCTGGCCTCACTTCTCAATAATTGTTGCAGGTAATATCTGCTGGTTGAGGCTAAAATTAGTGGGTAAAAGTTTGAGGAGAAAGAGGATATTTGCATAGTCTGAAAGTATTGCTCCTAAAGTTATTAATTACAACAGGAAAAGTAGTAAGGAAGACACCACCTTAGCCAAGTGATCTAGGTTAATTTTGCCACTAATGAGATACAGTGACATGGGCATTGCTTCCAGGGTATTCTTGCAAAAATGCATAACCTCCACCTTATCATGAGATATCAGATAAACCCAAATTGAGGAAATTCTGCTAAATAACTGACCATCACTCTTCAAAGGCGTCAAAGTCACAAAAGATAAGACAAGGCTGAGGAACTGTCTCAGACTGAGGAGGCTAGGAGGATATGACAAGTAAATACAATGTGATGTCCTGGACTGGATCCTGGAACCGGAAAAGGACATAGCGATGAAATTTATGAAACCCGAATCAGGTGTGTAGTTTAGTTAATAGTGTTGAACGCATGTTCATTTCTTAGTTTTGACAATTGTATTTGGCTTCTTGAGATACTAACATTAAAGGAAGCTGGGTAAGGAAGTTTTGGGACTATTTATTGCAACTTTTCTTTCAGTTGAAAATTATTTCAAAATAAAAAGTTAAAAAAAAAAACTGTGTGAAGCAAAGTAATTTTGGTTCCAACCATGTTGTATTGAGTATTAAGATCACCCTTTCATCATAAACAACTGTTCAATTGGGTGCAATATTTAAAATAACTTTTGAAGGCATCAGACAACAGAAAATACAGGGATATTTTCCTCAATGGGGAAGGCCATATGGGAATAAGCTTCGCCTTCATCCTGGCTTTATACTTGAGGGAAATTTCTAAACTGAGGCACAAGGCAGCAAAACCCACCTAAAGCAGCATTCTTGCCATTGCAGCCCTAGAGCAAGGGCTCTTCTAGGCCCACGATAACAAGGAATAAAAATAATCTTTGATCAAACTGTTTCACCAATAAATTAACAGCCTGTTAAGGGGGAAAAAATTCTCAAGATTCTTTAAAGGAAGACAATAAAATCCAGACTAAAACAGCATAGCATTTGCAATGTCTAGCATACAGTAGAAAAATTACTAAACATTCAAAGAGGCAGAAAAAATGTGACCCATAATCAGAAGAGAAAAAGTAATTAATAGAAACAAATGCAGAGATGACACAGATGATTTAGCAAAGACTTAAAAACAACATGAGAGTTAGAGGTGCCAACACCCCATACTGTCAAAACTCCATGCTTAAATTTTGAATCCCTCAAAACTTAACTAACAGCCTATTGTTGACCAGAAGACTTACCAATAACAAATAGTTGATTAACATATATTTTGTAAGTTTTATGTGCTATACACTGTATTCTTACAATAAAGTAAGCTAGAGAAAAGAAAATGTTATTAAGAAAACCATAAGGCAGACTGCTCAACATAACAAGACCCCATCTCTACAAAAAATTTAGAAATTAGTCGGGTGTGGTGGCACACACCTGTAGTCAGGAGGCTGAGATGGGAGGATAGCTTGAATGCAGGAGTTTGAGGCTGCAGTGAACTATGATTGTGCCACTGCACTCCAGCCTGGGGGACAAAGTGAGACTCCATCTCAAAAGGAAGAAAGAGAGAGAAAGAGAGAGAGAGAAGGAGGGATGCAGGGAGGGAGGGAGGGAGGGAGGAAGGCAGGTAGGCAAGCATAAGGAAGAGAAAATATGCTGATTATTCATTAAGTGGAAGTGGATCATCATAGAGGTCTTCATCGTCATTGTCTTCATGTTGAGTAAGCTGAGGAGAAGGAGGAGGAAGAGGAAGAGTTGGTCTTGCTCTCTCAAGGGTGACAGAAGTAGAAGTAGTGGAGGAGGTAGAAGGGAGAGCAGGAGAGGCAGGTGCACTTGCTGTAACTTTTATTTTTAAAAATCCACTTATAAGTGGACCTGCACAGGTAAAACCTGAGTTATTCAAGGGTGAACTGTATTATAGATATGCTCCAGGCCTTAAAGAAGAAGATGCACATAATGAATACAGAGATGAAGAATCACAGCAGATATATGAAAACTAAAAAAGAAGTAAATGGAAATTCCCAGATCAGAAAAGTACAATGTCTGAAATGACCAGATCAAAAATTCACTGGATGGTCCTAAAAACAGATTTAACAGTGTAGAAGAAAATGTCATGAACTTGAAATCAGCTCAACAGAAATTACCCAAACAAGAACAGAGATAATTGATGGTATCTCTGATATGAAGCAAAAATAATCACAGTGTGTTATGGGTTTATAACATACCCAGAAATAAAATGTATTATATAATGGCACAAAGGGCAAGGTGAAGGAATAAATAGAAGTATGTTGTTAATAGCCAGGCGTGGTGGCACACTCCTGTAATCCCAACCACTTGGGAGGCTGAGGCACCGGAATTGCTTGAACCTGGGAAGCAGAGGTTGCAAGTGAGCTGAGATCGTGCCGCTGCACTCCAGCCTGGGTGACAGAGCGAGACTCTGTCAAAAAAAAAAGCATGATTGTTGTAAAGGTCTTACAATATATGTGAAGTGGTATAATATTAATTCAAGGTATATCATGAAAAGTTAACGATACACACTATAATACCTACAGCAACCAGAAAAACTAAAACAAAGTTTTATAGCTAAACAACAAAATGGAATACTAAAAAAATTCAATTAATTTAAAATAAAGGAAAGGAGAAAAAAGTAAAAAGAACAGATAGGGTGAATGGAAATAACTAGAAAGATAGTAGACTTAAAATCAACCATATTAATAACTACATTAAATTCAGTTGGTCTAACTACTCATATTAATAGGGAAAAGTTGTCAGCCTGGATATAAGAATGAGAATCAATTATGTGTTCTTTATAAGCGATATACTTTAAATATGAAGACAGATCAAAAATGAAATAATGGAAAAAGACATAAGCAAATGATAAACACAGGAAAGCTAGTATTACTATATTGATATAGTAGGCATCAAGGCAAGGAGTACTATCAGAGATATAGGGGGTTATTTCTTCAGAAATTGTTATGAGGATTGTCATGAGGAAACCATAACAATCCTAAAATTGTATACATTGAACAACACAGCTTCAAAATACATAAAGCAAAATCTGAGAAAACCAGAGAGAAACATACAAATTTACACTGTAGTTGAGAAATTGAAACTCCACTAAATCATTAACAAAAATCAATAAAACCTAGGAAAAAAATAGTGTACAAGATTTAAACAATGCTATCAACCAGCTTGACCTAAGTGACATTTATAGGACACACTATTGAAATTAACAAGAGCACACATTTCTTTCAGGGGCATAGGGAACATTCACTAACATAGCTCATAGCTCATATTCTGGGTAATAAAACAAGTCAATGTATATCAAAGGACTGAAATCATATAGAGTATGTTTTCTCACCACAGTGGAATGAAATTTAAAATTGGTAATAAAAAGATATCAAAAATTATCAACTATTTATTTTATTATTTTTAATTAACCAAATATTAGTTAACTAGTTATTAGTCAACTAATTATTTTTAAGTGTACAACTTAGTGGCATTCAGTACATTCACAGTGTTGTACAACCATCACCACTGCCCCTTTCCAGAACTTTTTCATCATCCCAAACAATAACTCTGCAAACCACTAGTCAGTGATTCCCATTCCCTCCCCCTCCCTCAAGCCCTTAGTAACCTAGTAGTGCATATTTCACTTTCTGTCTGGATAAATTTGCATATTCTAGGTACCTCACATAAATGAAATCTTATGATTTGTCCTTTTGTGTTTGGCTTATTGGACTTAGCATCATATATATACATATATATGAGTTTTTAAAAAAAAATTTTTTAGACGGAATCTCGCTCTGTCACCAGGCTGTAGTGCAGTGGCGTGATCTCGGCTCACTGCAACCTCCATCTCCTGGGTTCAAGCGATTCTCCTGCCTTAGCCTCCGGAGTAGCTGAGACCACAGGCGTGTGCCAAAATGCCCAGCTAATTTTTGTATTTTTAGTAGAGACGGAGTTTCACCATGTTAGCCAGGATGGTCTTGATCTCTTGACCTCGTGATCTACCCGCCTCGGCCTCCCAAGTGCTGGGATTACAGGTGTGAGCCACTGCACCCAGCCAGCATCATATTTTTAAGGTTCATTAAAAATATGGTAGCATGTATGGTAGCATGTATCAGAGTTTCATTCCTTTTTAAGGCTGAATAATATTCCATTGTATGTAGATACAGTAGTCCCCTCTTATCTATGGGGGATACATTTCAAGATCCTGTGCCTGAAACCACAGATACTATCATACCCTATATACATTACATTTTTCCATCTCATAACAGAGTCAGACACTAAGTGACTAAGGGGCAGGCAATGAGGATATGATGGACAAAGGGATGACTCATGTACCGGGTGGGATGGAGTGTAATGGTGTGAGATTTTATCAGACTACTCAGAATGGCACGCAATTTAAAACTTATGAATGGTTTGTTTCTGGAGTTCTCCATTTAATATTTTTGTACCTTAGTTGAACACAGGGAGCTGAAACCATGGAAAGCAAAACCATGGATAAGGGAGGACTACTGTAGTACATTTTGTTTATCTGTTCAGCTGCTGATGGACACTTGTGTTGTTTCCACCTTTCGGCTACTGTGAATAATTTTGTTATGAACATTGGCATGCAAATATCTGCTTGAGTCCCTGCTTCTATTTTTTTTTTTTTCTGAGACAGGGTCTTCCTCTGTTGCCCAGCCTAGAGTGCAGTGGCACAACCATAGCTCACTGCAGACTTGACTTCCAGCTCGAGTGATCCTCCCACCTCAGCCACCTGAGTGCTGTAATCCCAACACTTTGAGAGGCTGAGACAGGCAGATTTCATGAGCCCAGGAGCTCAGGACCAGCCTAGGCAACATAGTGAAAACCCATCTCTAGAAAAAATATGAAAATTAGCCAGGCATGATAGTGCATGCCTGTAGTCCCAGCTACCTGGGAGGCTGAGGTGGGAGGATGACCAGAGCCCAGAAGGTTAAGGCTGCAGTGAGCTGTGGCTAATTTTTTTACTTTTTTTAGAGATAGGGTCTCACTATGTTGCCAGGCTGGTCTCAAACTCCTGGGCTGAAGTGATCCTCCCCCTTCAGCCTCCCAGAGTGCTGGGATTACAGGTGTGAGCCACCACACCTGGCCTCAATTCTTTTGGGCATATACCTAGGAATAAAATTGCTGGATCATATGTCTATTCTATGTTTAACTCTCTGAGGAGCCATCAAATTGTTTTCTGCAGTGGCTGCATCATTTTACATTTCTACCAGCAACATACAAGGGTTCCAGTTTCTATCAGCAATGTACCAGTGTTCCAATTTCTCCACATCCTTGTCAACATACGTTTTCTGTTTCTTTTATAAAAATAACAGCTATCCTGAGGGCATAAAGGAGTATCTCGTGGTGGCTTTGATTTTCATCTCCCTATTGATGAAAGATGTTGAACAGATTCCCATGTACCTTCCAGCAATTTGTGCATCTTCTTTGGAAAAATGCCTATTCAAGTCTTTCACCCATTTTTGAATTGGGTTGTTTGGTGGCTTTTTTGATTGCTGAAATAAGCAAAAAACTTTTAGCTAATATGTAGATCAAAGAAGAAATTGCAAAGGAAATTATGAAATATTTTTAGTTGAATGATAATGAAAACATGAAAACCTCTGGAAGCAGCCATAGTTTTAAAGTCTTACATTAGAAAAGAGCAAATATATAAATTTAATTATTTATACTTCTACCATAAGACACTAGAAAAAGATGAACAATTAAGCTTAAAATAAGTTTAAAAAGAAAGAAATCATGAAGATTAGAATACAATTTTTTAAAAATAGAGGATAACAACAAAAGAAAAATAGGTTTTATAAAGAGTTTTTTTAAATTACAATCTCTTAGCTAGATTTGTCAAGAAAGAGAAATAATACAGATTACAAAGAATGAAAGAAGGGGCATCATATAGATCCTACAAATATCGAAAGAATAATAAGGACACACTGTAGACAACTTTAGGCCAATATATTTGACAACATAAACAGACACATTCTTTGAAGGACATAAATTACTAAAACAGACTCAAGAAGAGAAATAGAAAATACAAAATAGCCTTATATCTGTTAAAGAAACGCATTTGTTATTAAAGTCCCCTCCACAATATATTTGTGCTGGTGCAGTCTATCAAAAATTGAAGGAAGAATTAATATTAATCCTACATAAACACTCTCAGAAAATAAAGGAGGAGAAACAATTATTGGTTCATTTTATGTGGCAAGCATAACTCTGGAAGTCCATTATAAGAAAAGGATAGTACAAAACACTGTCCCTTATGAACATAAATGCAATAATCCTGAAGAAAATCATAACACATCAAGCCTAACAATATAAACAAAATGATGATACATCATGACCTAGTGGAATTTATTCTAGGAATGCAAGGTTGGCTTAATATTTGAAAACCAATTAAAGTAACTTACTATATTAATAAAAATAAATGAGAAAAATCATGTGATCATCTCATTAGATGCAGTAGAAGAATTTAACAAAATTCAATATTTATACATAATAAAGGGCTTCTACAAAAACCCCACAGACAACAGCATACTTAATAGTGAAAAACTGAACACTTCTTTTAAGATTAGGCACAAGGCATGGATGCCTGCTCTCACTGGTTCTGTTCAAATCAGACTGAAGACATAAGCCATTGCAATGAAGCAAGGAAAGGCACATAAAATGGAAATGTTTGGGATTGCCAAAACCCTGCAAGTTCCAAAGAAAGGGCTGGTCCTGGGCTAGAAGGAACTCTGAATTCTTGAAATATACCACCTGGTGACAATGTCTTTGTTTACCTGAGACCTTCAGCCTCTTGGATCTGTTTGAGCTCTGGAGAGGCTGGAGGATGAGTGGCTAAGATCAGTCATGTGGACTTTGCATGTCTGTGAGATGGACCCCCTATGAAGCCCTGCACTCTGAGCCTCCGGAGAACTTCCTGGTTGGCAGTTCTCCATCTGTGTTGCCGCACATTGTTGCCAGCAGGATTAAATACTGTTCATGCAACTTCACAGCCAGAGACCAACCAGGAGCTGATGCCTGCTCCTTCCAGGACACTGCCCCATGTCCCTCTTGCTTTTGTTGATTTCAGTGTGTAGCCTTTCACAGTCATGAACCACAAATGTAACACCTTTTTTTTAGTTCTGTGAGCCCTTCTAGTGAATTATTGAAACTGAGGGTGGTCTTGGGGACCCTCTGACCCTTCACAGAGGAGGAGGCAAGGGAGCCAGATCCTGAAGGTTGAGAAGGAGTCCTCCAGGCAGAAAGGAAGGCAGGGGTCCCAGGTAGAGGGGCCAGGTGCCCAAAAGCCTGGAGGCAGGAAATGGACTAGAGCCTCAGCCTCATTGCCTCTTTGACTCCAACAAAAGACAAAAAGGTAAGTTTTGACTTTAGTTAGTGTGTGAAAGGAAGAGGTTCCCCTTTTAACAGGCAGCATGAACCATGCAGGCTTTGGTGCCATGTCTCTTAGAGGTGCATAAAGCAGCAAGGATTAGAGCTGTTGTAGAACCACAAACCCCAGATGTCCACCTGGCTGGACGTCTGGAGGAGTCCATGGGGCATGGAGGGTAGAGAGCAGGAAGCAGTTTGGAGTCTCTCCAGCCTCTGGCTTCCCCCAGGCACTCCTGTGACCTGCCGAGGAGGTGATTTCTAGTTTGTAGAACCATCCACTGGCATTAGGACCGTCTCTTTTCTGACCAAGGAGGTTGTTCCCTGCTCAGACCCACTTGGAGACTGAGGCTTTCAGGAAGGAGAGCAGACTGGTGAGGAACCTGCCAAGAGTTGGAGAACCTGCTGCAAGGCAGCCTCAAATGATGTGTGCTGCTTACACCCAGCCACAAATGTACAGCACCCCAACTGTGCTGAAGATTCAGCAAAATTTGATCTGAAGACCACCATATGCCCTGAGGATGGCTCTCCTTTGAATTTCGATTCTTATGAGGACTTTGGAGGATACAGCTCCCAGGGAGCTTGGAAAACAGAGACAAAAGGTTAACAATGCTTGGAAAACAGGACAGGCTATGCTTAGCCACTGCCAGCTTCACCCTAATTCTTGGATTCTGTTCCTTCCTCAGTCTTCTAATGGATAACTGGGTTCTCTCCTCTGCATGAATCTCTGGTGCCTCCTCCCTTGTCCTTATCCTCAGCTGATCACCTTGTTCTCTGCTTCACTGAGAATTGCAGGCACCATCAGAAAGAATGATCACAAGCCACCACCACCACTCTGACCCCCAAGCTCCTACACCCGTCCCCACATGCATCCCCTTCTTGGTTACTCTGCACAGACGTCAGGCTCTGGTCTCTGCACTTGATGTCAAATACTAGCCTGCCTCCTACCCAGGATCACAACTCCACTAGTGCTCCCCTCTCTCTAGAATCCTCTATTTGTCCATCTTAACTGGATTTTATTTTATTTTATTTTTATTTCATTCTGAGACAGGGTCTTGCTCTGTCACCCAGGCTGAAGAGCAGTGGCATGATCATGGCTCACTGCAGCCTTGGCTTCCTGGACTCACGTGATTTTCCCACCTCAGCCTCCCAAAGTGCTGAGATTACAAGCATGAGCCACTGCACCCCCAGCCTCTTTTTAAAATATACATTATTATTTCCCTCATTTGAGAGAAACCTGAAAGTCAGTTAAAAAAAACTGTGTGATTCCACTTATATGATGTACCCAGAGTAGTCAAATTTATAGAGACAGAAAGTTGAATGGTGGGTGCCCGGGACTGTGGGAGGGGATGGAGAGTTGGTGTTTAATGAGGACAGACTTTCAGTTTGGGAAGATGAGAAAGTTCTGGAGATGGATGGTGGTGATGGTTGCACAACACTGTGAATGTTCTTAATGCCACTGAACTGTGCACTTAAAAATGATGAGGATGGTAAATTTTAAGCTATGAGTATTTACCACAATTAAAAAACTGTCAGAATTTTTCTCTTCACTTGAGCTATTGTTCCCCTCTATCTTGTTCAGCTCCTTCCTTTGAAAGGGTGACCTAAACTCACTCTCGACCTGCCTCCCAATCTTCCATTTTTTTAATCTCTAACTTTCTATATTGAATTTTTTTTTTTTGAGACAGAGTCTCACTGGCCCAGGCTGGAGTGCAGTCTGCTCACTGCAGCCTCCACCTCCTGGGCTCAAATGATTCTCATGCCTCAGCCTCCTGAGTAGCTAGGAACACAGGTGCTCACCACCATGCCCAGCTAACTTTTGTATTTTTAATAGAGACGGGGTTTCACCACGTTAGCCAGGCTGGTCTCGAATTCCTGACCTCAAGTGATCTGCCCGCCTTGGCCTCTCAAAGAGCTGGGATTACAGGCATGAGCCACCAAGCCTGGCCCATGAAAATTTCTAAGCAGTAAAAAAGTTGGCTGGGTGCTGTGGCTCACACCTGTAATCCCAGCACTTTGGGAGACCAAGGTGGGTGGATCACGAGATCAAGAGATTGAGACCATCCTGGCCAACATGATGAAACCCCACCTCTACTAAAAATACAAAAATTAGCTGGGAGTGGTTGTGTGCCCCTGTAGTCCCAGCTACATGAGAGGTTGAGGCAGGAGAATTGCTTGAACCCAGGAGGCAGAGGTTGCAGTGAGCTGAGATCATGCCACTGTATTCCAGCCCGGCAACAAAATAAGACTCCATCAAAAAAAAAAGAAAAAAAAATTGACAGAACAGAACCATGAGAAACGAATGTGACCAAGATAATATGTAATGCTGTGTAATGTATTTAATTAACTTGTGTATTAGCTTCTTGTTGCTGCTGTACCAAATGACCACAAATTTGGTTGTTGGCTTAAAACAGTACAGATTCATTGTCTTCAAGTTCTGGAGGCCAGAAGTCTGAAGTTGGTCCCCCTGGGCTAAAGCCAAGGTGTGGGCAGGACTGGTTTCTTCTGCAGGCTCCAGGTGAAAACCTGTTTCTCTGCCTCCTCCAGCTTTTGGAGGCCGCCCCAATTCCTTGGCTTGTGGCCTCTTCTTCACATCACTCCAATCTCTTGCTTCCATCATCCCACCTTCTGCTTCCTGTTGTGCAGTCAAATTTCTCTCTGCCTCCCTCTTATAAGGAAATGTATAGTCCCATTTAGGGCCCACTGACTAATCCAGGATATCTCTCCCATCTCCATACGTTTGATTTCACTGCATCTGCAAAGTCTCCTTTGCCATATAAGATCACTTTCACAGGCTCTATAGAAGAGGACCTGGGTGTCTTTGAGGGTCATGATTCAGTTTACCACATACTTGTTATTGTTCTCCCAAACCCCCCAATTGTTATGTTCCCTTCATGGAACATAACCTCCATGAAGGCAGGGATTAAAAAAAAATTTTTAAGTGCAACATATATACAATAAATACACAGATCTTGAGGGTACAGTTTGATGATTTTCAGACTGAACACATTTGTGCTGAAGAATCAGGATGCTAGGTTGGGCATGGTGGTGCATGCCTGTGGTCCCAGCTACTCAGGAGGCTGAGGCAGGAGAATCACTTGAGCTCAGGAGTTCGGGGCCAGCCTGAGCAACTTAGAGAGAGCCCATCAGAAAGAAAGAAAGAAGAAAGAAAAAGAAAGAAAGAAAGAAAGAAAGAATGAATGAATCAGGATTTTTCCAGCATCCAGAAACCTCCCTCAGAAGGCAGGGGTTTGTGTCTGTTCTGTTCACTATGATATACACTATACACTGTGTTTGGAACAGTGCCAGGCATCAAGCAGCATTCAACAAATACTTGGAGAATAAGTGGATGAATTCCAAGACTGTAAGAATAGACTTATTAGAGTCTGGACAAGTTTTTACTTATCTAAGCTTCAGTTTCTTCATCTGCAAAAGGAGGATCACAATAGCTCCTATATGACAAAGGTGCAGTGAGAATTAAGTTACATAAAACACATAAAGCCCCTGGCACAGAGCCTGGCACATAATAGATGCTCAGCATGTGTGACAACTCTCTGCATTTGCCTTCTGAGAGCTAAAGGAGCATAAGAAGAGGGAAGTTATGCATTATAGAAGTAGTGACCTTGGATGTACAGGGCTTGGAGCAAAGCTGAGAGAAGTCTGGGTGATGCTGCAGTGTTTTGGTGCCCTTAAAAGCTCTTCCAACTATAGTGAGCACAGTATCATATTTCTGAGGTACAGTAGAGGCCTCCAGGTTCAGTCTTATACTGTGATATGGTTAGGGTTTATGTCTCCACCCAAATCTCATCTTGAATTATAATCCCCATAATCCCCATGTGTCAAGGGAGAGACTAGGTGGAGGTAATTGGCTCATGGGGCAGTTCCCCCATGCTGTTCTTGTGATAGTGAGTTCTCACAAGATCTATTCCCCCTTTGGTTGGCACTTCTCCTTCCTGTCCCCTTGTGAAAAAGGTGCCTAGCTTCCCCTTCACCTTCTGCCATGATTGGAAGTTTCCTGAGGCCTCCCCAGCCATGCTGAACTGTGAGTCAATTAAACCTGTTTCCTTTATAAATTACCCAGTCTTGGACAGTTTTTTATAGCAGTGTGAAAACAGACTGATACACACTGGAATGAGATATCCTGCTCTGTCTGGAACTGTTTTCCAAGTTCCCGTCCTGCTGCTCATTCCTGAGTCCCCCTGCTCTGCTCAACCCTTTAGATAGATAACCCAGTTGCCTTGATGGGTTTTTATTTTACTGCTCCTCTTGGGTGGCCCAAAGGAAAGTCTTCTTTCACCTTAAAGTCCAAGGTCTTCTGGATACTCTTCTCTCCTTGGGTATATGCTCACCTGAAGTGAGGAATTAGTTAAAGAGCAGAGAAGAGGCAATGTGGTGTATACAACAGTGCAGAGGGAGAAGGGGGAGGGATTTTGAGAATAAATGGCCTTTTATCCAAACTCGTTTTTTTGTTTTTTTTTTTTTTTGAGATGGAGTCTCGCTCTGTCACCCAGGCTGGAGTGCAGTGGCGCGATCTCGGCTCACTGCAAGCTCTGCCTCCTGGGTTCACGCCATTCTCCTGCCTCAGCCTCTCCGAGTAGCTGGGACTACAGGCGCCTGCCACCACGCCCGGCTAATTTTTTGTGTTTTTAGTAGAGACGGGGTTTCACCGTGGTCTCGATCTCCTGACCTCGTGATCCGCCTGCCTCGGCCTCCCAAAGTGCTGGTATTACAAGCGTGAGCCACCGCGCCGGGCCCCAAACTCGTCTTAATTGTGGTAGATTTGCCTTCTCACCCAGCTACAAAGGCCTTTGATAAAATAATGGACTAGAGTATTTACCTGCTGGGCTTTTGTGTCCTAAGAGCTGGGCTTTGTACCTGTGGAGCTCTTGCTGGTGCCCATACCTTGTGTATTTCCTAGGATTTAAGCTACAGGGTCAGCTGAGCCAGATTCTTTTGTTGCCCTGATGGAAGACTGTGGGTTAAATTTTCCTAGGCCTCCCTCTTCTTTTCTTCTCCTCTGCCTCAACTTACTACAGCTTACTGACCTCTCTGTAAATTTGTGTAAAAACAACTTGGGGGTTCCACTTTGTCATTCAAAAAATCATTGACTGAAAAGGAAGTGAAATGTTTAAAAATATGAACATATCACACCCAGTTTTCTAAGTATTTACAAACAACTGTGTCTCTGCCCCAGAGGCTACATGGCCTCCTACTTCCCACTAAAATCATATCTGGTCGGTTTGGCTTATTAGAGGGACCCAACCATGCTCATCTTTTTCCAAAACCACTCATAATACTGAATATAACTGATCAATTGTGCATGGGGTGACCCCTGAATAGGACTGCTCTAGGCCAGGCATTACCTTCTTATAACTGGATGACCACAGACATTTCCTAGCTGGTTTCTTAGCACCCTTCCAGAAACCCAGCAGCCAGACCTGTCCTTTAAAATGCACATCAGATGCCATCACACTCTGCTCTTGGTCCTCCATGATTTCTCCTCACATCCAGAATAAGGTCCAGAGTCCCCAGGCACCTTAGGAAGCCCTGCCTGACTGAACCCCTCCCAGCCTCTGGCCCTCATGCCACAACTTGCCTCTGTATTAGCTTCCAAGGACTGCTGTAACAAATGATTTCAAACTGAGTGGGCAAAACAGAAGGAATTTATCACCTCACAATGCTGAGAGAGAATCCAAAATTCAGAAATCCAAAATCAGGATGTCTACAGGGCCACACTCCTTCTGAAGGCTGCAAAAGAGAATCCTTGTTTCTTGCAGCTTAGGGTGGTTGTGGGTGTCACTCCAATCTCTGCCTCCGTCTTCTGGCCTCCTTCTCCCCTCTGTGTCTTCTCCTTTGTGTGTCTCTCTTATAAGAATACATGTGAGGCTGGGCACAGTGACTCATCCCTGTAATCCCAGCACTTTGGGAGCTTAAGGCAGGTGGATCACTTGAGGCCAGGAGTTTGAGACCAGCCTGGCCAACATGGTGAAACCATCTCTACTATAAACACAAAAATTAGCCAGGCATGGTGGCACTTGCCTATAGTCCCAGCTACTCGGGAGGCTGAGGCACTAGAATCGCTTGAACCTGGAGGTGGAGTTTCAGTGAGCCGAGATGGCACCACTGCACTCCAGCCTGGGCAACAGAGTGAGTGGGACTGTGTTTCAAAAAAAATTAAAAAAGAATACATGTGATTTCATTTAGGGCCCGCCTGGATACTTCAGGATAAGCCTCTCTCAAGGTTCTTAACTTATCCTGAATTTCCCCAATGAGGTAGTATTCACTCTTTTGCCATATGAAGTAATACTCATGGGTTTTAGGAATTGGGGCATGGATGTGTCTTTTGGAAGCTACTATCCTACCCACTGTAGACCCAATGTTCACATGACCCCAGATCCCTGACCCCTGGCTGTTCCTCAGACACATTTCCAAGGCCCTTCTTCCCTCTGCATGGACTGCCTCCCCACTCCCCGCCCCATCAAAAGCAGAACAATATGATCATTCTCCATCCTTGTACTTGGCTTTACAATGCCTGACTTGAATACATTTGCTTATCTATTGTTTTATGTCCTGTCTCTCTCAACTAGTGCAAATGCTCCACAGGGCAGAGGCTTTGTTTCTGCTGCACAGGTGAGCACTCAGCACTGGTGTGATGTTCTAAGGTCATGAGGGACCCTGGTCCTTTCTATCTGTCTGCTCCCAAGGAAGCATGTGACTGCCTTTCTCGTGGCTGCATGATCCGAGGTAGCTGCTCAAGCTCCAGCCATCCTATTGGCATCCCAGGCAGAAGGAAGGAAGCTGGAGTGAAGGCAGAAAGGGATTCTCTTAAAAATCCCATCCAAGAACTTCTGCTCCTATCTCATTGGCCAGATCTCAGTCATATGGTCACACCAAAGTACAAGAGCTGCTGTTACTAAAGAAGGAAGGGGGTGACAGATATGGGGAAGGAGGCAACTGGCAGATTCGACACATCTGAGGAGTTATGCCTGAGCCATCTAATTCTGGGCACCCATGAATCCCAGGAGTTCATGCAAGGACTAGACCAGTTGCTTCAATTCAAGTGGTAACTAGGGCAGAGGAGAGAGCACTGTAATGAGCATAAGGAGCCTCGGGTGCCAGGTCTGTCTCTCCCCTAATTGCACTGTGATTTTGGGTTACTTTCTCCATTTTCTGCACCTCTAAAGAGAGAATTGGATTAGATCTTCAGCAGCAGCACCATCATCACCATCATCTTCATCTTCTTCACTATCATCATCACCATCTTCATCATCACCATCTTCACCATCATCATCACCATTTTGACTGTCTTCATCATCTTCACCATCTTTATCTTCTTCACTAACATCCTCATCGACATCATCTTCACCATATTATAATCATCTTCATTAACTTCTTAATCATCTTCATCATCATCATCGCCACCACCATCTTCATCTTCTTCACTATCGTCATCACCATCTTCATCATCACCATCTTCACCATCATCATCATCCCCATTTTCACCATCTTTATCTTCTTCACTAACATCCTCATCACCATCATCTTCACCATATTTATAATCATCTTCATCAACTTCTTCATCATCTTTATCATCACTAATCACCTTTACCGCTTTCATTGATATGATCTTTATCATCTCATACCATCCAGCACTGTCACCCTCTTCTTCACATAATAACATCATCCTCACATTACAAGGAGCATAAACTCTTCACTCTCTTCACTGACATCATTATCTTCATCATCACACCATCTTCACCCCACCATCATCATCTTCATTATCTTCTTCTTTGTCACCTTCATTGACATTATCATCTTCATCATAATCACTACCGCCATCAACATCTTCTTTAACATTGTCTCCATGATCATCATCTTCATCACCATAATCATCATCACACCGTCATTATCATTATCATCATCACCATCTTTCCAGCTCATTCTGAGCACCTGCTCTGTACTGGCACTGTGCCAAACTGTCATGTGCATCATCTCATTAAATCTTCACTACAATGGTGTCATTAGGTGCCATTTTCCTCCCCCACCCTCAGTGGGAAACTGAGCTCATGAAGAACAAGGGACCAGCCATGGGCATATGCTGAAGAGTGCCAGAACTGAAATGCAAACCAAACCTTCACCTCTCTAAATGCCCGGCTGGATTTCCTCTTTGAGGTCCATCCTCAGCCACCACCCACTCCATGACCTGGGAACCTCAGAGCCCTGCCTCACCGGAGTGCTGACAGATCACTATGCAAATTGCTTCATAGCCAGTTAACCCCTTCCCTGCCCACTCCTTTGCTCCCCCTAGGCTGAGACAGGAGCCCCTGCCTTTCCTGCCTTGGAGAAGGCTCCCTCTTCAAAGTCGGCCTTCCTGGGCAGGGCCTGCCTATTGATGAGGCTAAATTATCAAAGGCCACATCAAAGCCTGCCAGGGTGGCTTTCTGAAAGGCAATTTACAAAACAAAAAAAGATGCCTGGGCTGTGGGAGTGGTGGGCTGAGTTGGTGAAGTCTGCCTGAAAGTGTTGGATAAAAAGCTGGTTTGCTGCTAAAAGAGGTCACGAGCCGCCCCCACCCCAGCAAAACCTGCACATTGAGATGGGGAACCTGGGCTCTAGCTGTACCTGCCCATGCAAGAGTCAGCACATAGGGATGGAGGCACCCCGGCTCAGTGGAAGCAGGTAACTGAGGAAGGTGCCAAGCTCGTACCTCCTCAGAAGCCAGGAAGAGTGGCCTGTGGGGCCCTTGGCCCATCTGCAAGTGCCCTCAGGGGCACCGGGTCTGGGGTCCCTAGGACAAAGCCCTGGAGCTATGGCTCCTTGTGCTGACATCTGTGCTGTTAAGCCTTAGGTTACTTTAAATGTCAATATCCCATTCTGCAGATTGGGGAACTGAGGCATAGAAGTTTCATTTCTGGCTCATTTCTGCCCCTCAGGTGGCACCTGGCAGAGCTGGGATCTAGACCAGGGCAGCCTGGCTCGGGCCCTGGGTTCTGTCCTTGTGTCATTGGAAGTCCTAGACTGAAGTCCCCAAGCCAGCTCTAGCCCTCAGACCAGCTTTATTTGGCCAGCATTGGGTTTTCAGGGTTTTCAAGTTAACAGCCAATGGATGAACAATTTCCCAGTGCAGATTTCTTTGTAGCTTCTTTCTGCACCGTAGGTCAAATTGGAACGCCCTCTTAAAAGTCCGGGCAGATATTTCTGTCGGTCCCGGAGTGCAGCACTGGTGTGCACTGGCAGAGACTCAGGGTCTGCGGGTGAGCACAGCCTCACAGCCACCTTTGCACACTGCACTCTCCTGGTCATCAGCTTGGGAGGCAGCCTGGCTGCTTGGTTCCAGGGCAGGTTCTGAAATCAAATTGCCTGGGGTTCAGATTTTGAGTGCCCGACTTTCCACAGAGGGCAATCTCCTGACTCTCCAGGCTTCAGTGCCCTCATCTGTGAAATGGGAGAGATGACAATCACATCCTCTCTGAAGGAAGCAGCTGGAGTTCGGTGTTTAAAATAGAACTGGGCACGGTGAAAGCTTCCTAAGTGCTGGCTGCTCTCTGCCTTCACTCATCCAAGAGCTCTATGTGAATTAACACATTTAACCTTGACAACAGCCCTGCAAGGCCAGGACCACTGTGAACACGCTTATTTCATGGACGAAGAACCTGGGTTTTTGCTGTGGCTGCTGCTGGTGGGAGTGGGGGTGCCACCATGACTGCTGTTGTCAGGGTGCTGCTGTCCCTGCTGGTGTTACTGTCACTGCTGCTTTTGTTATTACTGCTAATGTTGTCACTTCTGTTGCTGTTATTGCTGCTGTTGTTGTTGCTGTTGTTTTTGAGGGGTGGTTGTGGTGTGTGGTTGTGCTGTGTGAATTACTGTGCTTTGGTTGTTGCTGGTTGTTGTGGTTGTTGCTGTTGTTTTGTGGTGGTTGTTGCTGTTGTTGCTGATGATGCTGTTGCTGTTGATGGTAGTTGTTGCTGTTGTGGTGGTGGTGGGTTGTTGCTGGTTTCTGTTGGTGGTGGTTTGTTGCTGATGCTGTTGCTGTGGTTGTGGTTGCTGCTGATGCTGTTGTTGATGATACTGTTGTGGTTATTGCTGCTTTTGTGGTTGCTACTGTTGTGGAGGTGGTGGTCATTGCTGTCGTTGCTGCTGTTGTGGTTGTTACTCTTGTTGATGCTGCTGTTGTGGGGTGGTGATTGTTTCTGTTGCTCTTGTTGATGATGCTGTTGTGTTGTGGTGGTGCTGGTGGTGTTGTTGCTGCTGCTGTTGCTGGGAGGGTGCTGGCTGTGGTCACCTGTGGGTCCCAGGCTCTGCTACTTGGCTCCATGTGTGACCCCAACCTTATCCCTCCCTTCCTCTGCAGCAGGGTTCTGGAAAAAGCCCAGGGCTGCCAGGGAGGTGTGGAGGAGGGCTGCTTTGCCAGCCAGGAGTGGTGGGCCGACCTGGCACACCGAGCCATTCAAGGTGCGCCAGACTGGCAGCTGCCCCCCACCCAGCCCAGCCCTTTCTTCTCTCTGCTCTTTGTTCAGGCCCTTTTGATTTGGGAACAAGGCCCCTTTATGTGGCGCCGCCCCGCCAGGCCTCCCTGTCCCACCCGTGGCTGGGATTTCCTTTTCATCTGGCACTAGGAGCCCCGGGCTCAGAACGAGACAGCAGGAGGGATTGGTGGTGTCACAAAACCTGGGGTGACTCAGCTTTCACTGGGGCATTGTGGCCCCGCAGCTTTGATATCTTAAGTGGGAGTCACAGCAAAGCGGAGCTGGGGCGGTGGCAAGGCAATGCTGCCCGCGAGGGCTGCTGGGGGCGTGGTGCACCTGCTGAAAGGGGGCCTCTCCCCAGGAGGACTATTCCATTTCGGCAGCAGGGACTGGCCTGTGACCCCGGACTCTTAAGGATGACATTGAGCAGGGTGGCCTGCCTCAGGGCTCGGGGTCGCCGCTGGCTCCCACCTGCCTTAGTTCCTGAGCTTCCCAGGGGATGCGCTTGCAGGCTGCTCTGGCCAGAAGTTTCTAGGCAAGAGAGGCTTGGCCCCAGCCCAGGGCCAGGTGAGTCAGCCTGGAGGGGTCTGGGAACCCAGGGAGCCGGTCAGGAGGCAGAAGCTGGAGAGGCCAGCAGTGAAGCAGGACAGCTGGGGGACACAGCTCCTTCACTGCCACTCTTGCCTCTAAGAGGTGTGAAGCCCACGAGGAAACAGGAGATGGACTCCCTTTGCCATGGCTCTAAATCAACTATCCTGATTCCCTGTGCCTCAGTTTCCCCATCTGTAGAATGGAGCACCTATCTCAACAGGGCACCATGAGGGTGAACATTGGATGCTCATACAGTGCTTAAGAAACACCTACATAGCACGAGTGGAGAGGTTTTATAGCGTTACCCTCTGGAATAGATATATATTTTTTTGAGACAGTCTTGCTCCATCACCCAGGCTGGAGTGCAGTGGTGTGATCTCGGCTCACTGCAACCTCTGCCTCCTCGGTTCAAGGGATTCTCGTGCCTCAGCCTCCTGAGTAGCTGGATTACAGGTGTGCGTCACCACCCTGGCTAATTTTTGTATTTTTAGTAAAGAAGGGGTTTCACCATGTTGGCCAGGCTGGTCTCGAACTCCTTACCTCAAGAGATCTGCCCACCTCGGCCTCCCAAAGTGGTGGGATTACAGGCGTGAGCTACCATGCCTGGCCCAACCTGTGTTTTGAAGTCACCTCCTCACCTGCTTGCTGTTCATTGATGTGGACGAGGGCCCAGTGATGAACACAAGATGCAGGCTCAGGCAGTCCTGGTACAGCATTGGACTAGGACTTCGGGCCACGTGCTCAGCCTCCCTCTATCTTAAAGTGGATAAGGTGGCCAAGCCAGCCTGCCTGGGCTGTTTAGGGACTGAATGAGATATTCCACAGAGAGGGCCTGGTTCTGGCCCGGCCCATTCAAGACTTGTCCCCCAGGTCTGTTTCTGTGACAAGGATTTTTTTTTTTTTTTTTTGAGATGGAGTCTTGCTCTGGTGCCCAGGCTGGCATGCAGTGGCACGATCTCAGCTCACTGCAACCTCCACCTCCTGGGTTCACGCGATTATCCCACCTCAGCCTCCCAAGTAGCTAGGATTACAGGCGTGTGCCACCATGCCCAGCTAATTTTTGTATTTTTAGTAGAGA